>NW_027248367.1:1197500-1260804 GCF_041260155.1 Ptychodera flava
TCAATAACTATGTGCAAAATTTACCCGTTTTTAGAAGTAACGCTGGTTTTCAGCTTACAATATCGGAAGTTAGCAAGACAGTTACTATTGCAAAGTTAATGGGTGATTATGGCTTGCTATAATCATTGTTAACGTCTGGAGGGACACAGGGGGAAGGGTTTAGACCTTGACATGTATGGGTCACCATGCGTCACCTGCCGTACCACTTCTGGATGCATTTGAGACGTAACCTAATCTACCAACTGCCATCATTTACCGTTATCTAAACAAATTGCATCACCCTTTCCACGTCATTATCCATGCGCACACCAGTGTGATCAAAGCTATATATCGTCCATTTCAATGTCTGCCACGCTCAAGTTCACACCGCAAAATTCACCATGCCAAAAACTAAGAAAAGCAAGGGCCGCGCCTACGCCCGGGCGGCCACCCATACATCGACGGGGTCGAAAAGACGCCCAGCGCACCTCGACAAATACCTACTCTAGTCAGTACTGACGGAAACCACACCAACCAACCCTGCCGTCGACATGCCGACAACTGCCGCACCGGCAGCTGACCCAAGTATGTCAGACCACATCGCCAAACTGATAGAAACCCGCATTGCAAGCGCCATTGACTCAATCCAATGTGAACTACGGCAGCCAACTACCAGCAACGCCAAAGCAACGGCGCCCATCCCGACGTCCAACTTGCAAGTCCAGCCAACTGATACAGCCGTTGGTGCACTATCACCTGCTTCAGTCGTCGTCGCTGGGCCGGCGACGCTCGCCGCTCTGTCCAGCTCGCTACCTACTCAAGCCCACCCAAGTACTCATCTCCCTAATCACATTAATGAATACCAACCCACCATTACAGCTACCCCACCCGACTTGACCACCAGTGGTGGCGCTGCGCACATCCGGGATAACTCCACCGCTAGCGGCGCACCTCATAACAACAACACGAGCAATATGGCCGCGCCCTACAGTCAACCCGCCCAGCCAGCTGGTCACAACGCACCGCCATGGCACCCACCACCTAGAGCCGGGCCAACGGGCAACACCCTGATGCCCTAGCCCCCAACTCATCCCAGGCTACCAAGACACAAGTAGCTTTCGACCCAGACAACCGTGGCGTCGCCACGTTCACAACCGAGGTGAAGCGGAAAGCCATCGACGACTTTGACACCTGGTTACAGTGCTTCCTCGTCTTTTCCTCCTATCGTACATTCTACTACCCACATTTGGCGATCCCCATGGCCAACTACCTTCGTTTCCTCGCCTCCAAAGCTGCTGCCTACAAGCCGGAGGCCTGGCTAGCGTATGACAAACACTTCCGCCTGAACGCTTCCCACTACCCAGATAGGGCCAACTGGAGCCAGCCAAACCCAGACCTCAACTTCCAGTACTTCCAAAACCAGCCACACCTCCTGCGTCCTTCGTGCTTCGCCTGTGGCCAACATGGTCATGTGAAGACTGATTGCCCAAACCGAGCAGCAGCAGCACCTCCAACCCGTTCTACTGGGAGAGCCCAGCGAACAAGAAACAGTCTGACCAACCTCAGGTATGTCGTTCTTTCAACCGAGGCACATGCAAGACACCCTGTAACTATGGCAGACTACACAAGTGCTCCGTGTGTAACTCGACAGACGTGACGGTGCTCAGCATCACCACCAACGCATCAAATCAGAGACCCCCCAGCCCTTTCGAGGGAGCGACCGTCCACACAGCGACAATCGCCATGCTACAGCCGACAACGCCAATCAACCTAACTAAGCTCTCAGCTGGCCTGCACGACCACTCGCACAAACAATTCACAGCCAGCCTCATCCACGACCTCACTCATGGTGCCGACATCGGCTTCGGTGGGAACCGCGCACCACGCTACACTCGCAACGCCCAGTCCGCAATGATCGATCCGGATGCCGTCACCACCGCCATAACAAAAGAACTGGGCCTCGGCCACACAATAGGCCCGTTTGCCGTGCCAACTCTGCCAAACTTCGTTGTAAACTCGCTTGGACTTCGGCCTAAAAAATCAGGCGGCCACCGCATAATATGGACCTATCCCAACCACGAAACGATAGTGTCAACCACTACATCAACAAAGAAGACTACACCCTCACCTACTCCCGCGTTGACGATGCCGTCGCGATATTACAGAGACTTGGCCAAGATGCACTCATCACAAAAGTGGACATTAAGCACGCGTTCCGACTGTGCCCAGTACGGAAGGCGGACTGGCACCTCCTCGGCTTTAAATGGCAAGGACTGTTCTTCTTCGATCGCGTGCTCCCCTTTGGCCTTCGCTCTGCATCACAACCGCCAGGCCAAAGCACTCCTCTGGATTGTCAAACACAGAGCAAACACTCGATCAGGACTTACTGCATTACCTGGATGACTACTTTGGCGCTGCCCCCCCCCAACTCCCCGCGATGCCAGTACCTCCTTGACACCATGCTCAACACATGCCGCGACCTCGAGATACCCATCCCCCAGAAAAAGTCGAAGGCCCATCACCCACCATGACGTTCCGTGGCATCACATTGGACACTGTTACAATGACACTACGCTTACCAGACGACAAGCTACAGGACCTGCTTCAAACACTTCCCACTTGGCTCCACCAACACTCCATGCACTAAACGGGAGTTGCTATCCCTCATCGGCACCCTCAGTTTTGCATGCAAGTGCATTCCCACTGGTCGCATCTTCCTCCGCCGCATGATTGACTTAAGCACAACTGTACGCAAGTTGCGCGACACGATCACACTATCTGACGCTTTCCGCCTTGACGCGAAATGGTGGTGCGACTTCCTACCGACATGGAACGGCACGGCCTCATTCCTCGAAACAAAGTGGACCCTCTCTCGCGACCTTGAACTCTACACCGACGCCTCGGGCACTTTTGGCTCCGGTGACTACCACGCTGGGCATTGGTTCACGTTGCATGGCCTGGCTCTCTTCAAGCCTCAATCGAATGGAAGGAGATGTACCCAATACTAGTCGCTTGTTCAATTTGGGGGCATCGCTGGCAATAGCTGCCGAGTGCTGTTTCATTGTGACAATCAAACCGTCGTGCACATCTTGAAAAAAGGCACTACGAGATGCCCTGACATCATGCAACTAGTAAGGAGCATCTTTATGAGGCAGCCAAAGGAAATTTCCATGTCATGATCGCCAACGTCAGTGGAATTGATAACTCAATTGCTGATGCACTTTCTCGTTTAGGAGAGGTTCCGAGCATTGGTGCCCGAAGCGGATGCCAGCCCCACACCTGTACCAACACGACTATGTCCATCCCGCTTGCTACACAACAACTGACGGAACTAGCAACTGCCTATATCCATAACAGTGTGGCAGGGAACACGCGACGCACATACCAGGTAGGACAAAAGTGTTACATGGATTTCTGCTTGTCACACGGACTAACGGCCTTGCCTGTCACGATCAGGACAGCCATACTCTTCGTTACGAACCTGGCAAATCGAGGACTAGCATACCGAACCATTAAGATGTACCTAGCCGGGGTGATGCATCACCACGTTGAACGCGGGTATGCCGACGACGTAACAACGCACGCTCTCCTGCAACGAACACTGCAAGGAATCAGGAGAAGCATTGGAGAAGTGCGCCGGCCACGACTACCAATCACCATTGACCTGCTCCGTCGCCTCAAGGAATGCCTGCGTCAGCGTGCCGACATGTGCAGCAATGACAAGCTCATGGTATGGGCGAGCTTCACGCTGGCATTCTACGGCTTTCTGAGGGTAAGCGAGTTCACCGCTGCGATCACCTACGGAATTCAACGTACACGCCACATTACTCGCCCGGGACATGTGCTAACGGACGTGATCGAAATCAGGATAAAAGTCATCAAAGACTGACCCGTACGCGCGTGGGCACACCATCCGTATTGCTCCGACCGGGACCTCTGTGTGTGCGGTCAGCGCCTATTGGAAATATACCGGGAACCGCGATACATGTGCCCTGAAGAACCAGGCGTTCCAATTCGCGGATGGCACATGGCTTACGCGAAAAAGACTGAACCTATGCTGCGGGAACTGCTACCCAGGCAGGGATTTCGATGCTAAAATGTACGCGACACATAGTTTCCGCAGTGGTGCAGCCACAACTGCTGCCGAAGCCGGCTGCCTGACTGGCTCATAAAGACACTGGCAGATGGCGGAGTGACGCGTACCAGATCTACATCAAGACGCCGCGGGAGACCCTTGACGTAGTGCCGAAGGCACTCGCGACACGCCAGCAAGTCGATGTAGGATCTCAGTTCGCGGTGGACAATGCCAACGTTGTAATAACGCTACATGAACTGTAGAGACATGAAATGTAGGAACAATAAACATATATTAGGAGACGACTCCCAGTGGCGCATGGTCACCACGGGGGGGGGCGGCATTGCCGCCGCGCCGCGGCCATGCATGTCCGCACCTTGGCCGTAATTTGGGGGGTACTGTCATGGGCCTGTAGCGGGCGCCCGGTAGCACGTTGCCTGACGCACGGTGCCAGGAGTCTGGTACCGCCGTCCAGGCCGCCATGAGTCTTGACGTCCCCGCCGTGACGGTACATACATAACCCCGGATTTCGGCCAAACACTTGCCTCCGTGTCGTTCCTTTGCGTTAATGGGTGATTATGGCTTGCTATAATCATTGTTAACGTCTGGAGGGACACGGGGGGAAGGGTTTAGACCTTGACATGTATGGGTCACCATGCGTCACCTACCTTTACACTTCTGGATGCATTTGAGACGTAACCTAATCTACCAACCGCCCCGATTACCGTTATCTCAACAAATTACATCACCCTTTCCACGTCATTATCCATGCGCACATCAGTGTGTTCAAAGCTATATTTCGTCCATTTCAATCTCTGCCACGCTCAAGTTCACACCGCAAAATTCCCACCCACCCTCCGCAAAAAAAAAAAGTGCCTCGCTGCAGGGTAGCAGCTCACAATAAAAGAATATTGTATCTCACTATTTTGATGGCTTTTCCACAATAAAGTTCCAGGGGGGTACTGTCATGGGCCTGTAGCGGGTGCCCCTGTAGCACGTTGCCTGACGCACGGTGCCAGGAGTCTCAAGGTACCGCCGTCCAGGCCGCCATGACGCCTTGACGCCCCCGCCGTGACGGTACATACATAACCCCGGATTTCGGCCAAACACTTGCCTCCGTGTCGTTCCTTTGCGTTAATGATGGCACAATACGTCCCTTGTTAAACACAATAGATAGAAATCATGGTAAATATTGCAAATTTATGTCAAACTTTTTTACACCTAACAGAAAATCTATACCTACAGGGTTGACATCGTTTACGTGAACTGTCATCAGAGGGTAAACCGGTCATACTTGTACAAACGTATATAGAAAGTAACAATTAATTATATTTATCTTTTATGATTACTAATCATGAATCGATACAAATAACATTTTTAATCTCAACGTCTGGCACGACACCAAGGGCTGAGTATATAGGGCGAGGTATGTAAGGGTAGCTCAAACCCCCAAATGGGACCGCCAACTGGGACTCCCAGTTTGCTTAAAATGCACTCTGGGACCGGTCCCAGTTCACTTCTGGGACCGGTCCCAGAAGCGAACTGGGACCGGTCCCAGTTGGCCTCTAGGACCGGTCCCAGAAGCAAACTGGGACCGGTCCCAGAAGCGTACTAGCTCGACGTAACTGGGACCATTATGATTGCGGGGAAAACACACTTGTATCAAATGAACTGTACCATGGAGGTAAGGTACCTCGCATGCTGTAATGACGAAACCATAATCTTAATGGGAAAGAAGTTTCCCATCCCACTATATGCCTTTTGTAGCAATTGTATGCACTTGTTTTATTCATATTCTCTGTGCTGTTGTGAAAATTATGTAATATGTTTTTGTGTGGGAAAGCTAACATCTCCCTGTTTCATCTAGGACAGTCAGGTCTCATTTCAATTCTGGACTCGTAGCTCCATAGAGCTATGACAGACATACAGACTGAAATAGAAAACACTGAGACAGCGTATACTACATATAGCTACTAGCTGTCAATGAAGTTTTGAAGCAGTGCATGTTGTTGACTTGTATATTCAAAACCTTTGTCTTAAAATGTAATGGGACTATTATCACCTCATTGATGTCTATTTTTTCCTCGCATCACAATGAAATGATTCTGCTGTACCAGTACATGCATGCACTAATGGTTGCCCCTCTCCTATTTGTGTCTATCTGTTCAGAAATATAACTAGGTCCAAATTAAGATATCAGTCATATACTGCAAGTGAATTGCAATTCTATTAAAACACAGCGGGTTTTCGTTAAATGTTTTGTTTGCTGTTTTTAATGTAATGAAAGCCTTGACTGAGTTAATGCTAGTCTTGCACAATTATTTTCATCTCCTTTTCATCTGATTCAGTACACAGTCTCTCTATCAACGTGATCCGTGCAGTAAGATTTCAAACACACACCATAGCACAGTACCTGCTACTGCTAAGATGTGTACATCACAGTTATGCGAAAGTAATCAAAGTCTTTGTTTTGCGCCCGCTCAAATCTTTGAAAATATAAGCGGGAAGAAGGTACAAACACACATACAAGAAAAATAAAACACAAAGCTATATTTTGATTATTTCCATGTAACAACATAAGTGCCTATTCAAAAATCATCAGAAACTTCCTTTCATCATGATCATAATAAGTTATACTACAAGATGTGAAATTTTGTAAACAGGAAAGCTACTCAGTAAAATCCTATTCAAACCATTGGCAGTAGAAAAAACCCTAGTATGTGCACACAGATGCAAAACAAAGAATTAAATTACTTTGGCCTTTAGTAGTTGGGATCGATCTATTAAATGTCGCTTATACCTACGATTATGGCAGGGTAAAAAGATGAAAACATTAACAGATTGTTAGTATGAAGTACCAGTAACTGGATTTTTTCATAATGGTCCCAGTTCACAAATTGGATGTGTCCCTCGAAGTGTACTGGGACTGATCCTGGAGGCCAACTAGGACCGCGGCCGCGGTCCAAGAGTTAATTTTGAAGCCAACTGGGACTGGTCCTGGAAGCCAACTGGGACCGGTCCCAGAGGCCAACTGGGACCGGTCCCAGAAGCGAACTGGGACCGGTCCCAGAAGCGAACTGGGACCGGTCCCAGAGTGCATTTTAAGCCAACTGGGAGTCCCAGTTGGCGGTCCCAGTTAGGGGTTTGAGCTACCCTTACATACCTGCTATATAATATTATGAAGCAGAATGAAAAACATAAAACCTTTTGCATAAAGATGGTTAATAATATTCTGTTGAACAATTTTGTATGATTATTATTTCATGGCTCTACCTTAATTGCATTGTTCAGGTATCAGATAAAAATAGCTGTTTTAGGGGCTTCAGCTCCAGTTATGTATATCATACTAGCAATCTTCAAATTATACTGCCACTATTCTAGTGGCGAAGAAACAGGCGAGTTGAACTAAAGCCCAAACGCTTCCTATCGGAATTTTGTGTCGCCATGGCATATTTTATCATTGGATTTCTACTGAATACAAGGAGACATACACTACTATCCAGAGTTCGCGTTTACGCAAAAATCATGCGTATTTACGCTTTGAAATTGACCCTGTACGCATTTTGTCCATTGTTATGCGTTTTCTATACGCAAAGGATAACAGTAAAATGTTTCCCCACGACTGAGCTTAGGCGACAACCAGACGAGAAGAGTGCCCGCTTGACATTAAATTTGTTGCAACACATTTCTGTCAATCACTCATTTTGTGTGGAAAGTTTCGGATTCTCTGGGCGTGGTCTGAAAAATCGGCATCGTAGTTCAAAGGCACGTTATCATGTCAGCTGTGCCTGTAAATTACGTTGCTAATTTTCAAGCGAGCGATAGTTTCTGAAACTTTTGACACAAAGTGAGTGATTGACAGAAATGTTGCAACAAATTAAATGCCAACTGTGCACTCTCATCGCGTCTTTCTGTCCCCAATTTGATCAAAGCACACATGCAGCATGGCGTCGAAGCAGACAACTCTATTTTCTTTCAACTTTGCTCTACGAGTCCGTGAAAAAAATGATTCAGAGGGTCATTCGAAAGACACTACCGGGCAACCCAACATGGAGAACACGGAGAAGTGCAGTGAAGTTGAACCCATGTCGGAATCCATGACATATTGTCCCGATACAACAACAGGGGATCAGTGCCACAGTGAAGCCGTGAGCCGTGATGATGATGCACCGGTTACCAAAAAATACCCTGTGCTGTTACGTTTCAGCATGTTTGAAACAATGCCCAGTTGTTCAAGTGTTCGTTGAACTGTTTTCATGAAAATAATCTTACATCGTACAATCCGAATATGTAGTGTAGGTTTATTGAACGGCACGTTGTATTTTGTAGTCAGTTTTTTTTCCATCAATCGAGTGCGGAAGTGAAATTACGCACTCAAATACAGCCTATACGCAATTTTAGCAGACTAATGCGTATGCCGTACGCGAGGAAAAAAAAAGTCACCGCGACACACTGACTATCTCAAAATACATGATGTACATGTACATCATGCATTTTACATCACGGGTTTAATGTTTACGGGTAATCTTTAATAAATATTATATTGTTGTTCGCCTACAATGTACCTGATTCCTTGGTCCTTTTCTCCTCTTTGAATACAGAAGCAAATTTTGCCAAGCTTTTCGTGACCACTTCACTCTGACTGAAATCTTCTTTGAGTATCTTCGCATGATCAAATGCTTCAGTGTTGGAAGTTAGACATCTGGATATTTTCTGGTCCATGCATGTCTGCTGACGTGTCATGACACATAAATCTGTATGCATTGGAAAGTGTTTTTCAATCATACAAGCTATGTGTGAATCATCCTGGACTCTTGTTGGTAGACCAGCTGCCATTGCTTCCAAGCCTTCAAAACTGTAGTCGGTGTAGCATGATGGAGGAAGGCAGAGGTGAGACTGTTGAAGAACTTGTAACAATTTCTTTACTGAATAGGTTGGATAGAGTTTTGGCATGACATGAGCACTGTTAAGTTTTTCAGTGAGAAGACTTCTTGTTTTCTTCATATCCTCCTCGGAAAAACCCTTAATCTTCCAGTCTGGGCACACCTTATTAACTGCGTTGAATGCGTTAGCAACATTTCCAATAGACGCAGCTATTGATTCACAAGTTTTCAAGGCTTCCTCTGTGTCAAGCTGTCCGTATGTCAATATACTGCGAGCTCCAGTGTCTCTTCCAGTCACAACTTTACTATCAAAGTAAACTTGTCCAGGTTTTGGAAGAATCTCTTCATGAGGGATATCTGAAAGTTGCCTGTCGTCAATATTTGCCCTGTAGGCATTTTCAAAGTACTCATATATTTTAGGACCAATTGAAAACAGCATATCAGCTTCCCTTGCCATTTCCAACATATCGTCCTCTAATTCAGCCTCATGACCATCATCCTTACAAAGGCAGTTTGTTTCTGGAAGGGCATGATTAATCAAGACAAGCTTTGCATGAGGGAACAGCTTTTCCCTTATATCTGCAGCAGCCCATCCTGTCTTTGGAGCATAACCCACCACGTACTTGATGTTCTCCAATTTACAAAGGTCAGGGTAACGACTCTGATGCTCCATCAACCACTCTAGCTTTTGCTGATTAGCACCCTTCTTCCGTTGTGCAGGAATCAATGTAACTCCACATTTCTTAGCGTCTATTGTCTGGTCTTCACTGAGTTCTACATCTATAACAGTGGAATATGCAGTGAGGTGTTCTCCAGCCTTGGCCTTCCTGACACAGAAGTCATGGATTATAGTCCTGTGATAGTTGGTCAGTCCACAAGCATCCTTATTCCAAATGTCAAAAGTAAACAAGACCCCATTTCGCTCAGGAGGAGATAGTTGGTGTAACTGAGCTTGAGGGAAAATACTTTCATGGATAGCAGCTGCTGCATTCTTTGTCTTGGGAGAAAAGCTGACTACATGTTTTATATGCTGCAACTCTTTCAGTCGTGGGTAGTATCTGTCATGATTGACTAACCAGGTTGGTGCAGGTGGGTCTCCTTCAGGATCTGACCACTTGTCTCTTGTAGCTGGAATCAGAGTAACTCCAACACTCTCTGCATCTTTCTTCTGGTCTTCACTGACTTCAACATCAAGGACAGTACAGTAGAGTTTAGAAACTTCATCAGACTTCAGTGTGTTTTCACAGAAATCTTTGACCAGTGTTCTAGTTGGTTGTGATGTCAGGTCATCTGATGCTGTATTCCATGATGTTGATACAAGCAGTGCTTCAGAAAGTGTGTCTGCCATTGTCCCTAGAAGAAAAAAAATAAGTTGACAGCATTGACGGGAGAAATATTTGTATAGTGATAACTGATATTATTATTGATTATTATTGATATTATATTATATTATTATTGATATTATTATTGATTGATTGATATTATTAGATTGATATGACTAAAATTTGTGATCAGTGGTACACTACATAATGATCAACAGAGCAGAATTTATGAAGTAAGTGTTTCCTTCAACTCTTGAATATAGTTTATGAAATGACAATATTGCTAAGCTGCAGTAAAATTGTTTGATATATTTCATTAATGTCATTGTAGAAGTTGATACAGTAGTACTTTTCTTTTGTGTGTTTCAGAAAATACACCTTTTGGCAATGATGTTAGTAAGATTTAGTCTGTTTTTGTATAAAAATATGCTTACAAAACCGTAAGCCTGAGTTACGTGAATGCTATCATTTTAACGTTACAACCATCACCATAGTCCCATGTAAGTCCAAAACTAATGTGTTTCCTGGTACACGTCATATGAGAATGAGCGGAGAGAGACATAAAAATATATCACTTTGTGTTTGGGAAAATGTATACAAGCAGTCGTTGAATGTAGTGGTCATTTACAAAAACTTATACTATTCTGATGATTGTTTGTCAACAATTGTTAGTTGAAATACTTAACATTTTAACAAAGTAATGTTCCCAAGAATAAATAAATGACAATAAGCAACTTCATTATAAGATACACAAGACAAGATAAATGGTAATATCAGGTCCTCTAATTTGCATTGTTTTTCAAACATCAAATTTAGTTGTCAGTTACCGTTTTTTACTACTAAATACTGTTATCACTTGAATTATACCAAAATTTATCAAATTTCAGAATTTTAAAGGATGCTACATATTATCAGCTGCCTTTTATTGAAAATTCCTGTACAATGTGTTGACTTCTTCACAAGCACAGATCTTCATCAGATAGATCACATTATGCCGAAATTAAATAGAAATATGTATTAACAGATAATTTCAAATGTGTGTATATATTATAATTCTGTGGAAAGGAAAGTTATAGAAATACAATGTATAAAATGGCTTGCAATTGATTACACAAAAATTCAAAAAGGAAGCCTCAAAACACCCAAAAGGGTTTGCTTTACGATGAACACATTGACAGGTATGTAAACATTTGATACTGAATAGAGAAATTACACGATACCTATGTTGTTACGGCTCTGCAGAGTTTCAACTGTCACAAATAGGCATCTGCATCTTCTGAACTTCCAAAGCAGATTAGTCCTTTGAAGCTCTGAGTAACAAAAGAAAGCAAAACATTAACAAATATCCCTGACTATATGGTAAAATTTGACACAAAAGGTGTTTTTAATGTTGCTGTGTTTGCTTAGAACATGAAGGTATGCAACACTTAAGTCACATGATTTATAACAAACTGATTGTGTTGCTGCTCTGTTGAAACGTAAAACAAATGGGTCCATAGTTCCGTTGTCGCTGACCTTTGCCTGTCATGCATTGTGTACCATTTTGCTGACAACATATAGGTGTGTTTGCATTACCAGTCACATGATTGCCTTTCTGTATTGAAACAGTAAAGAAATGGGTTTAAGGTTCAGTTTTTTCTGACTTTTGTCTGCCATGGTACTTGTGTACTGACACGTCAACTTGTAAATCTTAGTTATTGATAGAATGAACACCTACATGAACCAGTTCAACAGTAGATATAATGTTTATCTACGGCCTTGTGTAGTTGGCAAAATCATCACGTTGCAAAAATTCATTCTTAGCAAATTGTTCAACACAAAGTTAATTGGCCTTGAGCCACTATAGTGTATATTCTTACGACATCTTACGACAAGGAGTCACCTGTGAAATTTAAATGTCAAATAAATTTTGGACACCATTCTACCCCATCACAGGATAATGCTTGGCAATCTTCCAAGGGTTCCACAGTTTTGGTGACAGGTTATGATTGGGAACTTGACATTATCAATAGTAACAGATATATTGGGAACACATTAAGAAATTATTTCAAAATTAAGTATTCTTAAAGATCTAGTACTCTTGTTTGTTAAGATTTAATATAATTAGTGATTAATACTGAGTGGTTTATAAATGTGATATAAGATTCGAATGTGTAACTTTAAAATTTTCACCACACCTTTCAAATTATGTGCAATCTTGTAAAATTCAGCTGAACATTCATTCAAGAACAGAAATATCAGCTGATTTTTTCCTAGAGACTATAAGAAAATTCCAATAAATATATCCTATAGTACGTAAAAACCCCATGTTTTTTTTTAGCTTATATATATGTACGGCTGGACGGTTATTAAGAAGTATTGCATTTGCGATCAAACCATTTTGTTCAGATTAATTTTTAAATCATGTTAATTATGGTTTTACACCATTTTATCATTTTTATGTAAATTTCCACATTTTCATCATCAATTTTTATGTATATTTAAATATATCCCACATCAGCAACATTTGCAATAATTCCGCTGTGAGAAAATAATGAATGCAGGGTTTTACATCACTTTTTACTTTTGAGAGTCCCTGGGACCCCTGGTGTTAGAAAATGGGAGTCCTACATCAAAATATGGGGGTCCCAATTTATTTCAAAAGAATATTTTATTGTTTATCCATGCCATGGTCTTCACTGTGTTCAATTAGTGTCATAACACATGGCAAATGGTTGCGCATTTCTTAAAATTATTCTTACATGAAAATTCTAGTTCATACTGAGGTCCCTCATTGATCAATTCAAAGAACACTATTCATAATTGAAATGATCTCATAACTTTAATGACAAGTTCACAAAGTTGTGAAATTTGAACAAGTATTCAAATTTGTCAAATTGACAAGAAGGTAATTTCATACTCTGAAATGGCATTCACCTAGCAAGTCCAGTAGGTTGAGTTCACACTCTGCCAGCAGCTCCTTCAGCAAATAACCTAGCATTGTTTATGAAGTCAAAATCATCAGTGATGGGGCCAACCAGTTTGATGAACATTAGTCTATTAAGCCTTTGAGGACTGAGTCTATTTCGTGCCCACTGTTTGATGGCATTTTGTACTGAAAAGCCCCCTTTCACATGGGGCAGAGGACACTGGTATGACAAGAGCAATTTTAGCAAGAATGGCAAGATCGGGATACTCCTCTGTAAAATCAGTTAGCAACAGCTTGATATACATATCAAAATTCAGTGCGTCCGTGTGAGATCTTGTGAAGTGTTTGTAAACAAGAAAGTGTGCCCTAGCTCTATCAGCATCAATACCTGGTGTATTGTTATGATGATTCAACAGTTGATCAAGCTGGTTGACCCATAGTCAGGTAGGTTGGCCAAATTTTCAGGATATCTGTGTGGGTTTAGAATTACATCAAAACATTCCAGAATATTCATCTCATCATCTGGAAATCTGCAATCTAAATTCTGCAGTAGTTTGTTGATATAATTTTCCTCGTACACTACAGAAGCTCTGTCTGAGTGGCTGATTGTAAGTGATTTGAATGTTTTTGTATGTTTTCTGACCATTGCCAGGAACATCACCCAAAGCATTAAAGACTTCTCTGACAGTGTGTGAATCTTAGTCATTGTATTCAATGTGTCCCTAGTAGACTGAACACTTTTTTTGATATGGGATAGGTTGACAGAATCTTTCTGAAATGTAAGGCTCAAAATTCCAATTCACAGTAAGGACATCAATCAATAAGGCAGTGAATAGCAGAAACAATGAATTGGAGACAAATTTCAACAGCCCATCAGCCTTTCCCCCTTTTTGTCACTTGCAAGTGCCAAGGCAATTGGCTCAAAACTGATGAAAATCATCTTGACAGCTGATTCAACCGACAACCAGCGAACAGATGTAGGCTCAGTTATTTGTTTGCCTTCCCATTCAACAGAGTTTGAATTTCTCTAAGTTTGTCATATCTCACACTAGAGTCATTAAAGTATTTATACAATGAATGGATTATTATGATATTCTTTGCAATATTCAATATCTTCTGCCTGCTTGAGAAGCAGCAAGATTCAATCGATGTGCAACACAATGCACTTGAACAAGGTTGGGATTTCTGGCTTTTAATTTTGCACCCAACCCGTTCAAACGACCGGTCATTACGGCCGCCCCGTCTGTTCCCAGTCCATATATTTTGTCTACGGCCGCGTCACAGATTTCTTTCCTAGTCAAAAATTCAATCAAGGCGTTTTCGATCCCTGCAGCAGTGGCAATTTGCTGGTTACCAAGGAAAGAAACATTCGCCTCGCCATTCTGAATATATCGAACATATATGGCAAGTTTCTTATGAACGGTTATGTCACAAGTCTCATCCAACATTATACCGATGAAATCACTTGCAAGTTGCATGTATGCTATGAATCAGGGACTTCTCGATCACACGTTGAATACACTCTTCAAACTCCATAACTATCTGAGGACGTTTGTAATATTCAATGTCTAAGCCGTTCAGATTCTGTAGATGCATGATGTCAGTGAATACATCGCACGGAAGGTCAGGTAAACAGTACGTAATTGTGCAGCGTACGCCTCGAGTTCGTTACTCATACCCTGCACCTAGGTACCTGCCGGTCCTCTGCAGATTTGCGAGCAGTAGTAAATTGTGACCTCAAGCTTAGGATTTTAGCACTTGTGAGATGACTTTTCGAGTCCTGATGACGAGTGAGAGTTGAATGTTGAAAATTAGAACAACCTTCCGTGAATGGGCATGTAACATTCGATTTCAAACATGCATCGCATTCCATGACGTTTCGCTCTTCAGAATATCGAAGCCATTTAAATCTATCGAGCCAACTTCTGTTGAATGTTCGTAATTTTGCTGACTTGGCCGGGGGATCTGATGTATCAGTATCGCATGGCGTAGCTGCTGTTTCGGCCTCGACCGAACCTACATCGTGCTGGTTGCTGCGGCCGTCGAAAAACTTTCGCAGATCGGCTTGTTTGGGTATTTGACACGACCCGCCATAATGCATAATGTATTGATCGCCGCAAACAAGAAATCGACCAATTAAGAATCAGTTTACATTTTGAAAGTCACTTTTTACGGTAGTAAAATTTGTTTCCGCGGGTACCATTGGTCATCAAACAGTGGAGGCCAATGCACTACGGAGCATTCTATTAAAGTATGGGGTCGGTAAGGTTTACTGGGATGTGTTTTACGTGTTCAGCAGCTTCGCGAGATATACACCAGGAACAGATATTTGTGCGTCCGAAGGGACGCGTAGTTTAGTTTTTGAGGGGTCCTGGGTCCGGTTTTATGCGTAAAGGACGCAGAAATGCCGTCATGTAAAACCCTGTGAATGTAGAAATGAGGAAGTCTTAATCCTTTCAGAACCATGGTTTCGGCCAAAACTTATGGTATTCAATAGTGATCTATTTACAGGACATTTGGGTGAACAGGTCGACCTCTAAACCACCATGCCCAAATACATTCATCACATATACAGCACTACTTTCACTTGAATACATTCACACAAAACAGGTTTAGTACAGACTTTGCCCCTTTGTTGATGGAGTGTGATTCAGAACTTTCTTTCTCGCCTTTACCATCACTTGATAAATGAAAATACTCTTTTGGAACCTAATTGTACTCCAATATCATAAAGAACTAAAATCATGATATCATGTGTAGCATACCTATAGAAACTACTATTAATTTTTACAGTGAAACTAATCATCAACAACTTTATAATCATTGGTGCTTAATCAGGTCAAGTCAATCATTGGTGCTTCATCAGGTCAACAACTCAACTAGCCATTGAATACCTGAAGTCTACAGGGCCGGCTGCTGTAAAACTGAAAGGTGTTTTTAAAGCTATTGTACAGCACACTATACACACAGCAGATTATTATTTTTCGCTGAGTTGTTTCCAATTAAGTGATATTTTAGAAATTTTGAGAATGTTTTAAGGAATGCTAAGACATTTGTGATCAGTTCATGGAGGTAGCAAATAAATAATAAAAAGCAAACTTGAAGTTGGATGATGGGTTCCACACTAGCCCAGGTCTAGTAATCTGTAGATGGGTCAGACAAAACAGTTACTCTTGATAGGTACTTATAGATAGAATAAAAATAAATGCAAGTTTACAGTAATTTTTTTCAGAAACATAACTTTGAAGCATGTGACTAATGTATCAAACTTCTTTATATCAGATCAATAGACATCAAATACTTATTTTGTTAAAAATAAATCAAAATAATTGCAGATTGAACAACAATTTATTCAAATGACATTACTCATCCTTACTCTGATCGCAATCTCCTCGGAAGTAGTTTGGATTGTTGCTATGGTTACTAGAATTATATTGTCAAGATGCCAAAGTGACATATTTTTCTAAGTACTATATTCGTAATCAATTTTAAAAATGATACCATTCATCAAATATAATCTGATGTTGAAGATAAGATTGCTTTGATACCTGCTGTTTTATGTATCTTTATGGGCTTGATAATTTTATTATTATTGTATTACAAAAAATTCAAAGTAATCTGCATCTGTCTTAAACTGTTTTTTTTTGTTGTTGTTGTTGTTGTTGTTTTTACTCAGATCTCCGTTTACGAATAGACATTTTACATTTGTCAGTCATTAACTTATTAATTGCAAGAAATCAAATTGACATTTATTTTTTATTGAAAAAAAACAAGAAATAAATAGTAAAAACTGTTGCAAAAATGTTTCTCAAATTCTTCTTTGGTATAATGGCATTGTGCAACTTCTACTTCTTTCAACATCAAGCAAATATCAGGATAGAGACAATAGATTACTGTACTTCCTGAGCTAGTCCGGGGCCCACTTAGAGTTATTGTGAAATTCCAATTTTAGTATTATAATGTTGATAAGGCTGTGCATCTTAATGCTAAGAAATGATACAGCCTACAGGGACTATAGTTTGACAGATACTAGGGGTGATAGCATGTCCATAATTCTGTCAGTTTTCACCTTAAATATATACAAGTCATTAACTGTATTTATTTGCTAAATGTCTTCATGACCCTGTGATGGGTGAAAACTCATGCATTAGCTTTTTTACTTTATTGAATGCCGGGGTCACTTGAAATTTATCAAACTTTGTAGGGCAGATCAGTTTTCAGAATTACAAAGGACAGTATTAATTATTAGCTGTCTCTCATGAAATATTTTTGTACAATATGTCCACTTCCTTGTAATCACAGTAATTTTTATCGGACATATATCACACTATGCAGAATACAGAAAGACATGATTTAGAGAGAATTTCAAATGTGTGTATAAATGATAATTTGTTCAAAAGGGAAGTGGTGAAAATCCGATATTTAAAAATAAAATGACATTCTTTTTAGTCCCCGCGACGAAGTCCGGCGGGGACTTATAGATTGGGTCCCGTCCGTGTGTCCGTCCGTCCGTGCCGTCCGTCCGTCCGTCCGTCGTCCGTCATAACAGTTTCTCAGACACTGCCAAACCAATTTTGTCAAACTTGGCACAAAGGCATAGCACTATGACCTACAGATGCACATCGATTTATTTTGCAATACGATCCAATATGGCCGCCAGGCGGCCATTTTATTACAATTTTTCATGTACGGAGCCATAACTCAGACATGTTTCAACCGATTTTATTCAAAGTTGGTACAAGGACATTGACCAATGTCATAGATATGCATGTCAATTTGTTTTGTGATATGATCCAATATGGCCGCCAGGCGGCCATTTTTGTTATGATTTTTTCATGTACAGAGCCATAACTCAGGCATATTTCAACCGATTTTATTCAAAGTTGGTACAAGGCCAATGACCAATGTCATACATATGCACATTGATTTGTTTTGTGATACGATCCAATATGGCCGCCAGGCGGCCATTTTATTTCGATTTTTTCATGTACAGTGCCATAACTCAGGCATATCTCAACCGATTTTATTCAAACTTGGTACAAGGACATTGACCTATGTCATATATATGCATCAGTGATTCAGTTACTCACCGGCCTTCGGCAAATGGCCGGTTTTTTTGCAAAATGTCCTAAAGTTTTTTTGTAATTTCTGACAAATGGCCGGAAAAAATTGTCACAAACCAACTTCAATCGGCCAGGCCCTGAGGCACAAAGTTACAATCCCCGTCGGCTGTATTTTAGTGGCTGCCTCCTCAACAGAAAACTACAGCTAAAAGTAAAATGTTGTAAGATGTTGAAACAGTTTACCCTCCTTCCTACAAAGTTGCAATGTATTGAAACAGTTTACTCTCCTTTCTACAAAGTTACAAATTCCCTGGTACGTGAAGCAAACATTGTTGCTGTTCGATACGTCCATGAATACACTGACTCACTTCTGTGGGCAGAAGTGAGTCCCGAGTCATCTATGAGTCCAAATTTTACCTACCTTGCTTGAATAAAAATTTGGCCTGTAACTACTCAGTTTGATAGTAAAAACCATAATTTCAAAGGAAACTTCCACAAACAGAATCATAATACAAGGGAAGAGGAGAAAAACTGAGGTTTTCTCAAAGGTCAAATCTGGGTCACCTCATGTGATGTCATCATGAATGAAGACCCCTTAAGTACACAATTATGGTTCAAAAGAAACCACCTATGGAGGTCCAATAGGTACAATCTTATGTTCAAAGGTCCTTGGTGCCTTCCAATTTAATGGCATTTAGCTTGACTGTCAGTTTTAAATCAAAAGCTTATTAAGAGTCATGGCAAAGGGACATTGTGAACAGTAGTTGCAATAAGCATATCCATTTTCAAATCGTCACATTTGAGAACTGCAATTTTGCATGGTAACTTAACATCAAAGCAACAATTCAAAAGTAGAACTATGAAAATTGTCCATTTGGCCTATTTCAAATTGCCATAACTTCTACAAGAAATGATGTTATTCTGGATGATTTTAATATTTTGCAGATTCCAACAGTTTAATTAATGACGCAATAGTGAACATTACCAGACAGTTCTTGATGATATCAAAATATCAAATGAAAATATTTCTGGGCTAAAATGTTATCATAATCATTAATACAATGATTACTTTTAAAAACATTGGGAAATTAAATGAACAATATCATTGTGTCTTGCTTGTCTTACATAATTTGGGCCCGACCCTTTTTGTCCTCAAGAAAAATACTTATGCTTAAGATGCTATTGAGCCTGCTTGATCACAACTACCGTATGACACAACACCAGGGCCTTAAACACCACAATACTTGTATCTATACTGCCACTATGCTACCAAATGCTTTCTTCATCTAAAATTTTTATTTGTGTGGCTCACAAAATTTTCAACATGACTTTAAAGACTGCATAAATTAGCCACATGAGGAGCTTTTAGCTTACATACCGGTATATGATAAGTTGTCATACTGTGAATACTGAATAAATGCTGAAGAAGTATTCTGTATCTGTGGTAATATACACTTCACATTGCTACCAGACTTGTAGAATTGCCACCTAATTTTATTTCTGGTGAAAAAAGTTTACCACCAGAAATGAAAAATATATTTCTATCCTTCTAATGTCATAAAAACACAGATAGTTAATGTAATAAAAACTGAACAAATATTTGTTTAATGTAAAAATTATCATGAACAACATACAAAACATCTTGATTTCTATAATTGGGAACTTCTGAATGCCAACAAAGCTGTTGCCACACTTGAAATCGTAAACTGTCTAAAAGTTGTTCAAAGTGGCTACAAGATTTTTGATTTGGCTAATGAGTAGGCTAATCATTTTGGTGATCTAGGGAAGTCCTGCAGTTTATGCGAATGCAGTAAACTAAATAATACTGAAGGTTTTATGTTGGTACATTTTGAAACAACACAACACCAGTGGTCTATTACTTACCTTTAATGCACTCACCTGACTAGTCTATTTAACACCAAATATAGTACCAGGTGATGATGATACACAATGACACTGTACTGTGTTATTTTATTGAAATACTTTATGTCCCTTAAAAATGCAATTTGTCCCCATTTAAACCTACTATGGGTCCTTTGTCCCCATTTAAACCTACTATGGGTCACTGTGTCCTCATGCTAGCAAAACCTGGCTAAAACACTGCTCAATTACAGTATAAATAATTACAGTAAGAAAAATAAATATTAATTAATCTTATGGACATTAATGAATGAAAAAAGCCCCCAAATTGAAGTCCATGGGCCAAAATGCCCCTACTCTCTGATCCTAGATTCAACACAGTGTCAGTATTTGTTTCACAAAAAGTTTTATTGAACAAAATCATATTCTCACACCCCTCAGAAACCGTTTAACTGTTAACCATCAAGATATGGTGATGAGAGTTAAAATTAAGGGAACACTAATATTTGAGATGGATCTCTCAAGTTTCTTGAGTGAAGACAGGGCCATCTTATGGAAAAGCTTTTCTGTTGCAGATGACCCTGTCTGAAAGTTAAAATTTAAAGTTCTAAAGTAATTTTCAGAAACAAACTTACAGTGAAGATACCACAGTTATGTGATATCCTCACTGTAATTTGTCTGTGAACCTCACTTTGAGACTTGAAATTTCAACTTTCTGACTCAAGGATAGGTGTAAACCTTTCACAAGGACAATTCAAGGGATTAAAACAGCTCAGGGATGTATTCACATTCAAAATTTATTGTTTCTTTTGTTTGTGTTCCAGATTTCCAAGTGTATTATTCGATCTGAATACAGATACCAGCCTTGTGGTTACCAACAAGGCTGGTACCTTAAATGGTGTATATGTGTGTGTGTTAAAAAACAATATTCTCTGACACAAACGCTGCGATTAGGTAAACAAGTGACCACAAAGGATTATGGATTGTCCTAAAGATTTTTCTCGATTTAGGACATATGTCCTAAGCATATACTTCAGCAGCAGAATCACTGTGCATGTCGATTTGTTTTGTGGTACGATCCAATATGGCCACCAGGCGGCCATTTTATTACGATTTTTTCATGTACAGCGCCATAACTCAGACATGTTTCAACAGATTTTATTCAAAGTTGGTACAAGGACATTGACCAATGTCATATATATGCGTGTGGATTTGTTTTGTGATATGATCCAATATGGCGCCAGGCGGCCATTTTGTTATGATTTTTTCGTGTACAAAGCCATAATTCAGGCATATCTCAACTGATTTTATTTAAAGTTGGTACAAGGACATTGACCTATGGTATACTTATGCACATTGAATTGTTTTGTGATACGATCCAATATGGCCGCCTTGTGGCCATTTTTTTTACGACTTTCCATGTCCTGAACAATATAACTCAGACATGTATCAAGCAAATTTATTCAAAGTTGGTACAAGGACATTGACTTATAGTATACATAAGTACATTTATTTGTTTCTCGATATGGTCTGATATGGCCACATGGTAGCAATTTTGTTATGGTTTTTTTCATGTCGAGAGCCATAACTCTAGCAAGTCTCAACTGATTTTATTAGTTTGTACCTGGACATTGACTTATGTAATACATATACGTGTTGATTTTTTAAACAGTAAGATCAAATATCGCTGCGTGGCGGCAAATTTTGTTACGATTTTCTCATGTACTGAGCCATAACTCAGACATACCGGTATTTCCACCAGTATCATTCAAAGTTGGTACAAGGACATTGACCTATTTCATACATGCTCGTCAGTTGTTTCACATCATGTAGCAGTATCATGTCAATTATTGAAGTTTCATAATTAGGTTGATATGTCAGAAATAATGCATCAAATTTCATGAAACTTGTACAGATGTAAGCTCACATTGCTTTAACAGTGAAAAAGACATTTATCAGTGTCATTTTAATTAATTTGTAATTACATATGTAATGAACTTTCCTAATTAGAGTGATATATCCACAAATACAACGTCAAATTTGATGAAACTGATACAGATGTTGATCTCATAGTGTTGTAAATACTACATTAAACTTTATGAAATATGGTACCGGTTATCTATTAGTGTTAGGATAGAATGAAAAAATGTTTTGCAACATCCTGTCAACTAATTCCCAGTTGACTCATTTAATGACCTTTAGGATAGTGGCCTACATTGGTTTTATGTTTTTCATCACCATGGAACTCATTCTTGGCCATTGAGTGCCATCTGTATCAAAGTATTTTTATCACAGAACCTGTAATCAAAGTACCCATTAGCAAGCGGGGACTGGGTCATCAACGATGACTTGTTTAGCTCACATTTGGTTATACCAATGTGAGTTTATCGTATAGGCTGAAATCGATGGCGTCTGTATGTATGTGTGTATGTATGTATGTATGTATGTATGTATGTATGTATGTACGTACAGTATGTCCGTCAACATCAAAAACACACAAACCGCTGCACGTTTCAGCTTGGTATTTGGTTTGTGGATGCATCCTGGGCTATAGATGGGATTTTGTTCAAATGACGTCTGCATTGCCAAAATTATGCAAATGAGCTTACAAAATGTGAAAATGGTTAAGAATTAATAACTCTAGAACCGCTGTTTTGATTGCTTTGAAAATTTGTGTGCAAGTACCTGAGGTGAACCTTATACAGTTTTATGAATATTGTGAAGATATCCTTAATTTTGTATTTTTGCTGATTTTTTTGTGATTTTTCTCCTTTTCAGTAAAAATTCTTCTTCTCTTAAACCGCCAGCCCAATCGCTCTCAAGTTTGGGTTGTCTCTTTGCAAGGTTGTTACTCTTCTAATTTGTCGAAATTATGACAAAATTGGGAAAATTACTATTTTTGAGCAATTTTGTCATTTTTGGTCAAAAAATCTTAAACAGTATTTCCTTTTTAAACCCCTGGACAGACAGCTTTCATATTTGGTACACAGACGTACAGAGATGACAACAGTTAGATATGTGGAAATTGTCCTGAAATATAAAAATTTGTTTTTGTAAGACAATATTGTCATTTTTGGTCAAGAAAACTTGTTCTCAAAATTACTGTTTATAGCTTTGTAATTTGGTATAAAGTCCCTTGTTTGATAGCTTTGTAATTTGGTATAAAGCCCCAAAGAACTTATTAGATAAATTTTTCTGCTCAAAGTGTTGGGAAACCCCCAAATTTGTATATTTTAGGTAATTTTCTCAGTTTGTGACCTTAAATGACCTACACCAACCCAGGATATGTTGTGAGACAATTTTGAAGGCTGTGAACATAATTTTGTGATACTTGGTATCAATTTGTAGGAAAATTTGATCCAGAAAACAAAGCTGAGATGATTTTTTTCGTTTTGGACCAATTTTTGCAACTTTTCTATGTAAGACATACAAGAACTGATGAGAAATTTGGATCTAGGATAATTCCAGATGTTGTAATCATGGCCCACAGTGGAAGGCGTTTCACCATCTGTAACTAACTTAAGTGCTGTTTACATTAGAATGATAACACTCATGGCATTAATTAAAATATCTCCAAGGTTGTAAATGTACTTCCTGTCATTTGGTCTTATGTAATACCAAGGGGTGGAACATTTGATATTCAGGAGGGGGTAGGGTCTAGAAGATTGATGATGTAGCATTACTTTTTTACCAGATCCCTTGTACATTTTTTTACCCACTCTCCCCCTTTTCTTTTTATCAAGCCTTCTCTGTCTGTTTTTTGTCGTTGACATTTGCTTATGTATGTAGGATCTGCTTGTCCCATTGCTATAGAAGTTGATATGCATGTTCCTAAAGATGACCTCCGGTACCTAAGTTGGAGACCTTCTTTGCTTTTGTCATTCTTGTTTTTCCTGGTTTAAATATTTCTCGAATGGACCAATTCAAACCGAATGTGAGCACATAGTGTCCTTGACGGTATTTTTATGAAAATCAACAAGGAAGCCTCATCAAAAATTTGACACACAACGTAAACATATGATACTGGATAGAGAAACCATAGCGTACCTTAGTTATAATGGCTTTGAAGTTTCCACTGACACAAATAGGCATCTAGATCTGCTGGATATCCAATGCAGATTGGTCCAGTGAAGCTCTGAGTAAAAGAATCGAAAAGTTTACAGGTATCCCTGGCTGTGGTAAAATTTGACTCAAAAGGTGTCTGGAATGTTGCTGCGCTTGCGCAGTATGTATGCAAAACTGAAGTCACATGATTTACAACACACTTATTGTGCTACGCTGTGGAAACAGTAAAGAAATAGGTCAAGAGTTCAGCCTTTGCTGACCTTTGCCTGTCATACGATTCTTGTGTACTCAAATGACCCTTGGTAAATCATTGCTGCTAGAAAGAACACCAATTAACAGGAACCAGTTCAACAGTAGATATTGCATTTATCTTCAGTGAAGTAGATGAGATATTATAAGGAAATTGCAAAGCAGCAGCCAGGGTATGCAAAAAGACATTCCTGGCCCTTTTTTAACACAAAGTAACGTGGCACATGCAGAGCCACTGTTCAAATTCCTACTCCCTGGTGAAAATGACGGTCATCATTGGTGAAATCTATTTACAGCAGATCCATTTTGGACACCACTTTACCTACCGGTATATACCGGTATATATCATACACACACACACACACACACACACACACACAACTGATTAATAAGGACTAATTACATTTATGATCCAGCCATTCTCTTCAGATTCATTTTTAAATCGTGTTTATTTATTTATTTTATTTATTTATTTATTTATTTATTTATTTCGAGAACCAGCTCATACACCAAAAAACATACAGAAAAAAGGGGGACTGATAAACTATAAAAAACTATAAAAAAACTAAATCATGATGGAAATTAAAACTGTCAGACAGAGAAAACTTTAAAAGCAGTCAGAAAACAGTCTTTTCCAGAACAGGCTGCCACACATAATATATGTATTGATAGCAGCACTAATAAGAGAATTTTCACTATTCATCAGCCTCCTATAAAATTTCGAGCGTAAAGTGCGCTGTTTACTTTATAACAGTTTTACATCATTTTCATGTGAAAGTTGTCTTTGCAGCCATTTTTCTATATTTATGTGCTCTTCAGTTTTTATGCACATTAATTAAGTGATAATATCATGTACTCTGAAAACTAAGCACCACATGCAATAATTTTATTGCGAGAACTAAAGTGTGCAAATGAGGAAGTGTTAATCCTTTCACAACCATGTGTTTGACCAAAACCAACTGTGTTCATTAGTGATCTGTTTACATGCAATTGTGTTTAACAGGTCAACCTGTGAACCGCACTGCCCAAATACATTAATCACCTGTATACAGCACTACATTCACTTGAATACATTCACACACATAAGGTTAAGTATAGTCTCTGAAAACTCAACACCACATTGTGAGAAAAAAATGTAAAAATAAGGAAGTCTTAATCCTATCACAACCATGGTTTCAGTCAAAACCCAATATATTCTATAGTGATCTGTTTACAGAACACTGGGGTGAACAGGTCAACCTATAAACCGCCATTCCCAAATACATTCATCTCACGCATAGCACTACATTCACTTGAATACATTCACAAACAACAGCTTAATATAGACTATGTCCTCATTGTGGTTCAGAACTTTCCTTCTCGCCTTTAACATCACTTGACAATTGAAAATTCTCCTTTCCCTTTGCAGCTACTTCTATATATATAGGACTAAAATAATGATATCATTTATAGTCTAGCCATGGCAGGTATCATTAATGTTTACAGCAAAACTTGGTTAATTATTTTCATCGTTTACATTTAGTCAGGTAAGTCACTTACTCAGCTGACTGAATATCTCAAGTCTACAGGCCATGCTGCTGAAATGAAAGGCATTTTGAAACATTATTATGGTAGCTACACAGAAGATAATTATTTTTGCTGTAGTGATATTTAGTATATGTTGAGAATGTTTCACTGAAGACTTTTGTTGATCAGTCAACGGAGGCAGAAAACAGACGATTTAACATGATTCTGAAGTGTTGATGGTGGACTTAGATCAATACACATACATTTTTATACTGCAACAGTTTATGGATGAGTCACATGAAATTTAGTGATTAATGATACAATTCAGGGTTTGACATGACAATTAAAGCTTTGGTCAACTATCCGAGGTCAAGTAAATTTCAAGGAACATTAAAAATGTTCAATGGTAGTCAGACAAAATAATGAGTTTTGATAGGTATTAAGGGATGACACAACAAATAAACACAAGTTTACAGTATTATGTTTCAAATGCATATGTTTGAAGCTTGTGAGTAATGTGTTAAAATGTCATTTAATATCACATCAATAGACGCCAAATTCTTATTCTGTTGAAAAAATAACAAATTACTCACAGGTTAAACAACTACGGATTCAAATAACATTACTCAACCTTGCTGTGACTTGATTCTCCTGGGAACCATGGGTGGATGGTTCCTATAGTTACTTGAATAATGTTGTCAAGTTGCTAAGGGGATATAGTTTTCTAAGTGCCAAATTCAGGATCAATAATGAAAATTACAACATGATCAAATATAATCTAATACAGAAGATGGCACTGATAAATGCTGTCACAGTTGTACCTATATTTTGTGTGCATGTAGTTACATGCCCTTACAAAATAGACGCTATAGAATTATGTAAAGTTCTGTACTATTATATGTGTATCTATAGAAGATCAATGGAAGTTTACAAAGTCCTGGCACCATTTTCTATATATAGAATATACTATAGAAATTGAAACAGTATTCTTTAGAATTCTGTAATTCGAAGTTTACATAACATTTTTCAATAACGTTGGTACACGTGCCTTTGGAAATGAAACCACAACCCTGAAATAATGACCAAATGGACCGTCTGTATACAGTGATAAAGGCTTAATTACCATAAACAACAATATGAACTAAACTATCTCCACAAACATGAATATTTTGTCCACTTTTCCTCTACCATGTGTTGAAGTGATATTCCTGATTAGAGTTGTGATTACAGCTATGGTTAGCAGTCCAAACTTTTGAAAATAATCTCCAAAAAGCCTCTACATGAGCTCACACTTTTACCCATGTACCTTTCCCTAACCCTTACCCAAACCAGGAATGCCCTGGGACACGTGATATGTAGACTTTCTTTGCTTAAAACAGGTTTAAATAGGGTGGTGGATGCATTATTCTTCAAATTGGAGAGATTTGAATATGCACAGTTCAGCCGACACAGATCATAATTAAGGCCAAGTAATTAAATTCTTTGTTTTGCATCTTCTCTAAATGGGAAAAGGTACACATCTAGGCGGTGTAAAAAACGCACAAGAAAATTAACACAATGTAATTTGATTGAAGCAAATAAAATAACAAAATTTTAGTTCAGAAAAGCTAAGCGGTTATGTCCTAAAATTTCCTATTCAAATACACTGTGTGTGTTTTTCATGAAACCTTAAAAACCTAAGCGGATGGGGACGCAAAACAAAGAATTTAATTACTTTAGCCTAATTATTGATTTTCTTGTGCTTTAATTTGCTTTCTCAAAAAAGACTATTGTGGCTAAAAACCTTGAAAATACCTCATTATTTATTTCAGCTTTCAATGACTTCAAATTGTCAATACAAGCTGTTCAGTGATTGGTTAGTGAAGAACATTTTGTTTAATTAGTTATTGACTGCCAATTAAATGGTCGGATTTCATTCCATTTCCATGTCACTTGATAATGTACTTTCATCGGAATCTCATCTAGTGCAAGAAGGGATATACAAAGTTGTATGCAAATGAGAACAAGTGTCGCGAAGTGTAGCGAAGCTAAATTAACACTACAATTGAAAGCTTAATGTGTTAGAAGTGTTGGTTTGTATTGTATAAAGCATTCTGTAAAATTTGAACATTCAGTTTCGTTGACGTATTGTCGAAATAAAGCTGAGAATGGCGTACTTGATTGCTTGTCATGGAAGGATATACATGTGTAAAGCGGACCTATGTTTCGCTGACCGCACACGGTCGGCTAGGTGACCGGTACTGTGGATGCAGAATGAAACCCTTGGCCTCGGCGAAAGTTAACTCAACGCGGCGCCGTATAGGCTACATCGTACTCAAGCCAAGTCTCACCGTTGTAGGGTAACAGCTCTGATGATAACTTATTTGCTCGAGTTGTGAAGTCCATCCTCCCACGTAAGTACTTCTGTACTGCCAATTAAATATGTTAGTAGCTGTGCGTGCGTGCCACGAGTCGACTGTGTGTTCAACACACCACCGTCCCTCGTGGGTGGAGGGACGGTGAACACAGTGACTTACAGCCCTGCCACGCAGAGGTACGCTCGATCATATTATACTCGAATTGACTGAATTTGATATATTCATTGCACTGATTTCGGTGTATAGTCGATCATATGTGGTGTGACAGTTGTGTCAACATATGGTCATACGCTAGAACCGCCGAGGATCGAAAGAGTGAACGTTGCACGAAACCGCAGGTTATTCACGGCATGGGTATATAGCTGTGCGTGGCAGGACTGTGTTTTACCGGGGTTATACGGCCTCCCGCCTTATAACGCCGGTAAAACATTGCCCTGCTGCCACGCAGAGCTGGGGTTTTACCCCTTTCGTCAGCTGAGGTAACCTGATGATTCACTGTATAAGTATCGCCGTGCGTACAGGTCTCAGGCGTGGCGGAGGCCGTAACGCCGGGAATACAGACCTGTACGCAGGGCTACGTAGTGTACTTGCTTAGTCACACACGTTCTTTTTTCGTGTTCGTGTCTTAGATTTTTTTCATATGTGGAACACGTACACGTACATACGTACGGGAGCTGAATTGCATTACATACGCTGGCGATTCAGTGTACTGTACAGAGATGTTTGATTAAAACGATATGGCATCAGCGGCCAGGAGGTATCATACGGATAGAGGTCACACTGTGAGATCATGGAGGTAGAAGGAGAGATTACCTCCATGGTGAGATCAAGCTTGTTCTCACGGGATCGGAAGCAGCTGTGCCAAGCCCGTATGCTTTATTTTCGGACAGTGCATGCACTGACGAAATTTCTGTCAAGTAAAATGGTTTACATGCTGTACAGTATCATGGATCGCAAGCATGAGTGTGTGTTCACAGTTTCCTTACCTACACTCATGGAGCTAGGAACAAATACCATTTCTAGCTCCATGCTAAACTGGTGTATAAAAACTCCGGTGTGTGCATAGTTAATATTTAACTTTGCAAATTATTGCATATTTTACTTTCATGGAGTCACAGATTTGATAATCATTTTCATTCTGAAGGTCTGAAAGTCCGCTCTACAATTATTGTTTACATGTAGCGTTCAGGGAAATCAATCGAACGGGACCTTGTAAACTTCCGGTTCAGGGGAAAGGCTGGCAGGTAAATGAACAGAGGCCACATATAATCCATGTAGTGCATTTGGTGAAATTCCAAAATTTAATTTCTTGTACATAAATGCCCTTATCACAGATATTTTAACAATATTAATTAATGATTAATGTAATTAATGTTATAGAAATAATGGGTGATGCTCTGACCATTATTATTCATTTATGGCCAAGGGCGAGAGGAAAGTCAAGAATTTACAAGGCTATATTTAGCGAGCAAGCTTATTTTGGCTTTCAGTCTTGCCAAAGCCTATAGATAAACGTTAATGGTCGGGGCAGAGCCTGTTATTTCCATGATATTACCAACAAACCCTAGAAAATCATCAAGATTTACAAAAATTTCCCATGTGAAAGACAACGGAGCCCCAGAACTTGTGCAATATTGCCTGAATACATGGGTTTATGTGCCAGAGAACAGGTGACAATTTGCCAGACACCAGGATGGCAAATCGTTTCCTGCTGCGAGGGCACATAAACCCATGTATTCAGGCAACAATATTTTTATTACATGCCTCTGGTTATAAATGCTGTATGACATTTAGTTATATGCTGGACATTTTCAAACAGTTTTACCATTATTGACCAGCATCAAACGGATTTTAACGAAGGTCAAAATAGAAGTGTGCACATGTATATTTTACATCTATCATTCAGGGTCTACTTAGATGTCGAAAACATTGTAGGGCTTCACTGGCCTTGGTAACCATGGAAACCAGTCAGTACATCGTTCACCGACCCCCTAACTCCCCGGATGTTCCTTTTCAATCAATTCATTGATTTGCACTCACATCAAGGCATGTAATAAGCAATGCACAGTCATGGCCACCCTAAAAATTTGTCAAATCTGGAGATTTTTAAAAAATGTATAACTTGGGCCACAAGTGCTTCATTTTGTTTTTGTGATTGATTATGATCTTTGTACAATTGACAATTTACATTTTTGATGAAAAGTCACAATGTTAGCAGCATTATTTATATTCATGGACATCAAAACAAACCATTACATACTGTGTATTTGTGGTCAGTCACATGGTTCTGCTCCACCAATTAAATGAGATGTCTATAGCATGGTAATACATAATGAATGAGTGTATGATTTTACTGATCTTTTGACCCATATATCATAGCTTCTATGATTAGAAAGTTGAGTATCCATTGTACAGACGGTGAGAAATAGGACTATCTGCAAGATTCTAATTCATTGTATTCGTTGACATTTGCCTACAGCTGTTAGTATACCTCGCGTAACCTGGTCGTAAAGCCTCAGAGGTACATGTATGTGAAACTTAGAAGGAACAAGAATCAAAAGATTGATAACTGCTCTTTGACAAAATCCTTCATCAGGTAAGATTTGATTTTCAATTTCCTGCACATGTCTCGTTCGTTATCAGTTAAGCTTTTCACATGCTCGGTTTTATTTGGCGGAATTGTAATACTTTCTTCAACATCAACTCCCAACTCCCTCAATGCTCTCTACGTAACTTTAATACATGTAAGTATTTCAGAATATGCGTCTGTAGTGTGATCTCCTTGGCAAAAAATTCAACAGGACAAAATAGAGCAAGTGCAAATGAAATTCATGAAGTTCTTCTGTTTCAAACATAGCATCCTTACAGCTGAAATAATAATGGATAATTCTGCAAGCGTTTAAACCTTTAGCCTCTTTATCATTGGAGATTATTTATATTTTTATACAAATATGTGAATAATATGTATGATTGTCCCAATCATGTTTCATATTAATTTTGATGTTTCTCAGTAAACTACATGTACAAGAACTCGCAGTATAAAACTCGATGTTTTTAGGTACTTGGCTCTTCAAAGATGTATGGCTACTTTAAATGAATCGTGCATTTCCAACCCTGCCATTGACAACACTTTATCTTGTCAAAGTTTCAGATGCTTGGTCAGAATGCCATGCTTAAATTTGTACATTTTTAATGGTTTCATATAGTTTGTTGTTTGTTGTTTATTGTTTATTGTACTTCATGCATTCATATTATTATGTTTATTTTATGGAGCCTGTTAATGTGACTTGTTCCTGTTGGTCTTTCTTTGAAATAAATATATAAAGATATTGCTACTTGCTTGAATACACGTCTTGACCTACATTATGTACCTGTTTCCTTTAAAAAGGTCCACAATCACCAGTGATTACAATGGGTTTAGGGCAAAGTTATACCAGTGATAGAAGGTTTAATTAAAATTACAGAAGTCATAAACAATCAAGTTGTCTTATCTTGCATATAAAAAGCCATGTTTTAGAATGAACTGATGTAAACTAATGTCAGCAATTTGCAGGAGATAATATTTACATTGCATGATTCAAGTTAATGTTTCTTTTCACCCAATCAGATTCAAGATCCCTTGCTGAGGCAGTGCATACTGGGCAATGACAACCAGGTGAAAAGCAACATAGTGACAATACCATCCTCCATTGCAAAGCATATACACAGTGTGTGGCTATGCAGAGAGCCAACACTGAACAGAGATGATGGTGTTGTCATCAATGCAGAGCAAAACCTGTGGAATTGAGGGAATCTTTCATCAATATATTTATTTTCCTAAGACAATGGGTCCTTGCTGTGGCACAGGTTTGTACTTACACTGTTTCAGTGTTTCCACTGGGTAAATTTTCCCTTAAACCATTCTGGCTAATTGAGACCAAAATTGATTAGCCAGAACTATAGCCATCAAAATTACATGTAATTGCATTTATGATTTTTATCCAACTGACAGTTGTATATATATACTCAGGTGGGTCCTATCAGTTGCTACAGTGGCAAGATGACATTAAACTGGTCCAATAATCATTTCTATTCAAGGTAATACATTACCAGGTCCATTGGACATTTGTGATTTAAAAATTTAAGTAGGACTCATCCTGACCGACTGATAATTAGTGGCAATGAAAATAAACAACTATTTTTTATGGAACAAACTGCTTTCTTAATAACATTCACAACAAATTTTATTTCCTGTGTGCCACACACTTATGTGACTTAATTTTGCACTTTTGTAAATGTATCAAGATGTATTACAAGTATTGCATCATTGACAGGGTAACTTCAAGATGTTTCCTTTGAAAGATCCATAGCTTCTGCCTCAATCATCAAGTGCTTTCAGTTCTCCAATCACAGAGTCTGATTATTAAACCAACTGTTCACTTAAAGAAGGTGTACTCCAAGCAGTAAATGCTTAATAGTTTCAAATCAAACTGGGTGTATACATGTATTTTAAATATCCTGTCTGGCCACTTTATATGTCTTACAGAAAAAAAAGCTGACTCTTCTCTTATTAAAACACTAGTCATGGAAATTCAACAAACTATTCCTGGTACACTTTCTTTTTTGTAACTACTACTACCCTGCAACTCTGCGGACAACCTGTGCAATTATCTTTTTTGCTTAATTGTACTCGAACACGACTTAGCATGTCGCAGTGTGCTGCTTGTTGTTCAGCGTAGTAAACATTCAACAGGACAACATCCTGGGCATATCTTCATGCAAATATTATGACCAATGCCTATCCACAATACAGTGTTACTCAGTACGTGTACACATCATGGCAGGAGGTGACCCCAGCCTATATCCACAAATACATGTACACAGTATGGAAGATAACCCGGGCCTATCCTCAATCCAAATGCATTCACATGGTATGGAAGATGGCACAGACATATATCCACAATACACATAATATATGCAATGGAGGATGGCCTAAGCCAATACACATACATGCACACAGTATGTACATGTATGATGAATCAGCTGGCCTATATAGAATACAAAATGGGAGATGACTAAGGCCTATCATTAATACAAACAGTCTGTACCTGTATCGTATTCAGGATAGGCCCAGGTCATTTTCAAAAATGTGTACCTGTATTGTATTCAGGATAGGCCTGGGTCATCTTCCATAGCAGGTACCTGTATGTGTATTCTGGATAGTCCAGAGTCACCTGCGATGCTGAGTAATTGTTTTGTGGATAGGCCTGGGTCATTGTATTTGCATAGGTTATAACATTTGCATGAAGTTTGGCTCAGGACGTCATCCAATTGACAGTTTACCACACTGTGCTCATTAATAGCTGCCTCTGAGTTTGCTGCAGTAGTGTCCTACGGTGACGTTTTTTGCTCACGTGTTCACACACGTGAGCATATGGTTTAGCCATGTCTGTGTGTGTGTGTGTGTGTGTGTGTCTGTGTGTGTGTGTGTCCGTGTGTCCGTGTGTCTGTATCCCCATTATCTCAAAAACGGCTGAACGTATTTCAGTCAAATTTGGTAGACATCTTCAGAATTCAAATGGCTAGAACTGAAAAGGTTTTGGTGGGCGTGGCTTGCATATTAATGAAGTTATCACAGTTTTAATTTTTGTGATACATGGTAGTCTATGGCAAGCATGATGACCATGGTTTCTGGACATCTCGACCCCTAACCAACTCGACCCCAGTCAACTCGACCCGCTACCAACCTAACCCTGGTTAGACCATATAGCCTTGCTCCTTCATGCCAAATATCAAAGTCACAGGTCTTGCCAATTTTGAGAAGAAGATTTTTAAAGTATTATTTTTCTGATTTTTCTATGACCTTTGACCTCCCCTATACCTATGCAGCTAAGCTATGGCAACGGCTTATTCTGGCCTATGTTAAAGTCCAAGACAGCCAGCGTCTATTGGACAATGGCCAGTAGGGGACCAAATTGCTCTCCACAATTTTGGGGATTCCACTTGACCTTTGACCTTGGCATCTTCCTGCAACTCATTTATTATGTGCATTTCTAATTCTGAGCTAGCCAATAGAGCTAGAGGTCTGATTTTTGGTATATAGGGATAACTTAGCAATACAATTTTTTTGACAAAATGTCATGTGACCTTGATGACCTTTGACCTCAAATATACATATATGGCCATAACTAAGTAACCACAAGTGCTACACCCTTCATATTTGGTATGATGGGAGACCTTATGACATCACATCCTGTACCTCATTAATTATGCGCATATCTAATTCTGAGCCAGCCAATAGAGCTAGAGGTCTGATTTTTGGTATATAGGTATAACTTAGCAATACAATTTTTTTGACAAAATGTCATGTGACCCCGATGACCTTTGACCTCAAATATACATATATGGCCATAACTAAGTAACCCCAAGTGTTACACCCTTCATATTTGGTATGATGGGAGACCTTATGACACCACATCCTGTACCTCATTAATTATGCGCATATCTAATTCTGAGCCAGCCAATAGAGCTAGAGGTCTGATTTTTGGTATATAGGGATAACTTAGCAATACATTTTTTTTGACAAAATGTCATGTGACCATGATGACCTTTGACCTCAAATATACATATATGGCCATAACTAAGTAACCCCAAGTGCTACACCCTTCATATTTGGTATGATGGGAGACCTTATGACACCACATCCTGTACCTCATTTATTATGCGCATATCTAATTCTGAGCCAGCCAATAGAGCTAGAGGTCTGATTTTTGGTATATAGGGATAACTTAGCAATACAATTTTTTTGACAAAATGTCATGTGACCTCGATGACCTTTGACCTCAAATATACATATATGGCCATAACTAAGTAACCACAAGTGCTACACCCTTCATATTTGGTATGATGTGAGACCTTATGACACCACATCCTGTACCTCATTAATTATGTGCATATCTAATTCTGAGCCAGCCAATAGAGCTAGAGGTCTGATTTTTGGTATATAGGGATAACTTAGCAATACAATTTAACTTGATTTTAGTCATTGAAACTTGCTATATACATCAAAGATACTGTGATATAACATTATTGAAAGTCAAAAGACATTTTTACTTCAGCCAATTCCTAATTTGCATATTAAATGAATTTTCATACTTAGGGATATTCATCTGAATTGACTTGATCACAATTGATGTAACTTGCTATGTACATTTCAGACACTGTAATACAATATTATTGAAAGTCATTAAGCATTTTCTCTTCAGCCAATTCCTAATTTGCATGTTTAATGAACTTTCCTAATTAGAGATATATATCTGAATTGACTTGACCAAAGTTGACAAAACTTGCTACATATATTGCAGATACCATGATACAACATTATTGACAATCATTAAGCATTTTTACTTAAGTCAATTCCTAATTTACATATTTAATGAACTTTGCTTATTAGGGATATATACTGGGATTTACTTGATCAAAGTTGGCAAAACATGACAACATTGATGATTATACCTGGTTAAAACAATATCAAAAGTCATTTCACATTTTCATGTCAGCTAATTTACAATTTGCATATCTAATGAGCTTTCACAGCTCGGCATATATGGCTTGAAGGACTTGGCCAACGGTAATTACACTTGCTATATAAAATGGTGATACAATGACAGCAGTCAAAGAACTTTAATATTTTTATTTCAGCTAATTACATATTTGTATACTTCATGACCTTTGAGAATTAATCGGCGGTGATTATTGTTCATTATGTTGATCATAATACTTTCAATGAAGTTGCAAACATGTGGCAAAGGTTCAAATTTACACATAACTGTATGAAACACGTGAGCATTTTCAGTTCATATCTGGTTTGAAACACTGGTTTCATTTTATTCACCACCCTTGCTGTCATTGGCTGCTGTTGTCTGCTTAGTTTTTGAAAATATACTGCAATCAGTATTTCCTGACTATGTTAAAGCATTGTTTACAAAGCACTTGTCATAAAATAACAAGGTCATTGCATGCAGCCATCTGAAAGCATGGCATATAACTTCATAAGTTACTGATTATAATAGTTTTCTGAGACTGCACACTAAAGCAAGGAAGAATGACCACCCAGGGATGTTGAAAAATCTCTCTGCCTTTTAAAGGTGGAGCCTCCCTTTAAAAGGACGCAAAGCTATAGCAGCGTTCATTGTGTTAGTGGACACCAAACAGTCAACACAAGGTTACACGCTCCAGAAAATGCCACTTTTTAGTTTTCCCCGGCCACAAGAAGGCAGACAGACTGCCAAGCGGTCAGCGTGAAGTTGCTGCCGATCGGACTCTGTGGTTATATTAAAAGTCTAACGCGACTAGAAGACAATTTTTTAGGAAATTTGAGTGTTTTGTTGTGACTGTTGGCGATTTAAACTGACCGTCAATCAAACGCTTGTATAAACTCTGTTTGCAGGATTAGCAAAAGGTGATAAAAGGTTGAGATCAGTTTGTGTAATTAATGTTATAGAAATCAAACATCGTACTGGCCAAGTGTTTGACTGGGAGAAGAACTCCACTAATGTGAGAACCTGGGATTGAAAAGTGCGGCTTTAACTGCACTCTCGATCAGCCCCCTGAAAAATAGCACAGACCAGTTTGGCGAAGGATAGTTGAAAAATATTTCCCAATCTGCAGACATTTCATTTGCCATTTCACGCTCTTGCGAATGGCAGCGGAAACACTGTTGTTGTCATACACATTTGTAGTCCTTTTTTTAAAATACCCTCTTGAGTAGATCAAATGTATTACACCTCTACCATACTATTAAATCAGTAACTTTGTTGTGATAATCATTGCTTACACATTTTTGGTAAAGTTATTTTCTCTTATTTAGCTGAATTTGCTAAAAAATTTTCTTGCCACTTGGCACTCTATGAATTGCCTAGTGAAATGCAGATTATATGATAAATGCACATGACTAGACATTCAATACATGTAGCTTCATTCGTAGGATCCATAAAACTGTTATGATGAAGTATATTCCAATGAGAGATACATCTGGTATGCACACGTGATTTAGAATGTTTACATGTGTCTAATGCTTATCATCATTAGGGTTAAGGACATACAGAGTGTTTGCAATTCATTGTAGTACATCCCATCACCAAATGTATTTTAATCATTCGGTTATCATTGTTATTTAAAGAGTTATAAGTAATCACGAGTCTATGTGTTTACAATTCAGGATCAGCAGTGCATGCTGCGCAATATCAAGGATGAGAAATACCATTGACCTTGACAAAGAGCATTAAAGACAAAGTGGAGGGCTTGGGATTGGACTTGGATCATGACATTATTACGAAAGATGAATGGAAATGATCAAAAACAGGTAAATTTCCATTTTAGTCCTTGCACCACAGTATATATACACAAGTGGCTGTTGCAAAGATGTGCTGGAACTGGTATCTTGTAACTTGCACAAAGTGTTTTATGTTAGTTGTCTTTCTTATAGCTATACACATGTCTAGCATGTTTACAATTACAAGAATACTATTTAGAATCACAGGTTCACAAAAATATTAGTGATACATTTCTGTATTTTAATTGACATTGCCAGCTGCAACTACCCTACCGGACAAAAGTTTCTTTCCCTTATCCGGCTTTTCCGCAAGTTTTTAAACAGTTTACCTCGAGCAAACAAAGGGTTCGTGTAATTTACACAACGAGTCCAGTGCAAGCTAATCGTTTCCGCTCAGCGAGTGCTATCACTCGTACTCGATAAGCGTGTTTTATGGCTTGATATCTACTTTACTGTTTGCGCCATCTATCGGTGAGATAGCATTAGCTGCGTCTGTTACATGTAAGTTATGTTCCAGCGACGGCCCGACGGGTCTGCCGCACATGTTTAGTGCTTTCATAAAGTTTACTGTTTATTATCTTGTGTATAAAGATTCTGTATACATTTCTTTTGAAATTGTTAGGGTTAATTTGTCGATTAAAAGTGACGTGTAAGCCCGGACGTTGTTTTGCCGTATAATACTACACCGTGCATGTGTGTCGGCGAAGCCACAGACGCTGCACAGACACGTGTGATACTGTGCATGGAGGGACATTACGTACAGATACCCACCACGTACCCTGTAACTGAAGTGGTACGTCCACGGTCAGTGTATACGTGCGTGTAAACTGGCGGCCATCTAAGTATGAATAGGGAGTGGCGAAAGATTTACAATAAAGTTTCGCCGGCGATTTTTCAGTAACTAGACCTTGAACACCAAAAATAATTGGTTACACAAAGTAATGCAGGTCTGGTCTTTGAGAAAATACCCAACTGGGGTCGTCAAAGACTTGTTAACGATAACGACGCAATTTTTAACGGGACCTTGCACTGGCAGCGGTCAAAAATAACATCGGGGATTCACCGAAAAACTACTCCACAGAAGTTGATTTTTTCCCCTCCAGACTATGATCAAACTTGTTAGGAACGCATAGAAGGGACAACTTGAAAATCTATGGAGCGTTTTAACGAAAATCTGTATTTTCCTACTACGGAGAAAACCGACCAGCCGTCACTTTTGAGCGCCGGGTGTGCGTGTGGGTTTGAAGCAAAATCCTCATTATGCATGCAAATTCGGTACCCAGCTCTCAACGTGTGTAAGCGTATTTTTTGCAGATAATTAAAGACATGTTCTGATGATGGTCTGACTTTGAAGTGAGTATTTTTTTCATTAGATGTGAATGCCTGGAGACCTTAGAATAAGGAAAGCCGGTGTATATAGCCAACGGAATCGGGAGAATTAAACTTTGGTCGCGGCAAAATATGTCTCTACCTGTTTGACTGATTCCCATCTTGCATGGCAAATTCGAGTACTGGCTAGTATATTTCCCTCGAGCGTAATTTCAGCCCCTCGTCTGCACTGGTCGGAAACACAGTATTTGGAGTTTGTTAGTCGAGCACACACGGAGAATAGGAGTTTACATGTGTATGTGTGTTAGTTTGAACTTTGCCAGTGGAAGTTATTGCCTTGTATGATCCGTTTTAATATGATTCCGGCAACCCGGACGGCCTGCTGCAGATCGCGTGTAATTTTCATATGCGGAAAAAAATCTGTCAAAGCGAAAATAAGATTTGAAGGGACTGTGTGTGTAACTGTCACCGGCCCGGCTATCCCGCAAGCCTTGTTGCATAGCCAGCAACAATTAACACACACAGCCCTGCCATGGGATACATGTGGAAGCTGAGCTCTACATAAGGGTAAAACATTGACATTAAAAAAAGACGTCCATGGCAAAGCTCCATGGTAAAACCTACCTAAGCACCTCATGATCTCCACACAGACTCAGAGATTCCGGCCGGCGCGGCCTCGCAACATTGCAACCTGGGCAAGCTTTTAGGATGTGCAGCGATCACAGTACGCACCACTGGCAAAATGAATGATAAACTAGTCCGTGTATGCACAAAGCCGACAAGCCCAATAGCAAACTCACTTCTTGGTTTGATTTCGCTGTTTACCTAACTTTTGTGTTAAATTAACGATGCATTAATTTACCAACTGAAGACTGATTTTGGCTGTAGAGACGATTAGGCTGATCATACGGCTCAGAGGCCTCCGATTTGCATAGACAACACGTCCGCTGCTCCTGCAGAGTTGTACGCCGGAGAAGGTAACTGCCTAGCCCTGAGTACGATGTTGTGTGTTCCAGATATTTTACTAGTTAAATAGAAAACGTAAATGAAGTGATCAAGACTTAAACTTTACTTGTAAACATGGTCACCGATAAGTTAATGTGGCGATGTACGGTGTTTATGCTTGAGGCCCGCTGCCCCTGCACAGTTGTACGTCGGAGAAGGTAACTGCCTAGCCCTGAGTACAATGCTGTGTGCTCCCGGCGTAAGCCGGAAACACACAGCATCGTACGCAGGGCTATGTCGCTGGTTGTGCTCACCTCGACCACCCCCCGGTACCCGATTAACTTCGACCTTGTCACACTTTTACAATTTTCAAAATATAATATAACTTCCTTTCATGAAAAAATATGCTTGCTTCAACTAAAAACGTTAGCACTTTGATAGGCAAAGTGCAGGCACCACGACAGCGCCTGTGCGTAATCAGTGAGGACATGGAGCTAGTCTCCGGCCGTGGAAACTTCTTGCTGTTCGAGCCTGACGCTCATGGCAATTTATTTTGTGTTGAGGACGACGAAACAAGATACCTGCCACTAAAAATTATGATTTTCTTGTGCTTTAAAGGACGCAAGTCGAAGTAAGCTCCACCTACGGTCCGTTTCTAACTCCGTGGGCGCTGCATGCTGCACCCCAAGCTAGTATCTGTGAACGCAGCTGCTGTGAATGGCTGTGCTGTGTGATCAGAGGTCCGCAATACGCTGACCCTTGAACTCTGACAGCGACCTACTTTGTTAACATCGAGTGCGACCGAGGCCTGCATGAGGTGTTTCATATATCAGTTTTACCACAGGGGGCTGTCTACATGTCCGTCCCCAGGGGTGGATAGGTTTTTCGTTGTATTGCTAATAAAGATATATTTTACCAACCTTTGGTGTTTCGGTCTTAACTTAGCACTGCCCTTGACAATCTTGCGTATACGTTTTATCAACATGCTGCGTCTATTATCTGATGAGTTTGAGTGCCTAATTAGCCAAAGTAATCAAGGGTAAATTACTAATCTGTGGACGCTCTCACCAGATTATCACCGGATTAAATATGACAAAGTCAATAACGAACGCACCAGCAAGGTATAACTGAAGAAAGGGCTGAAACTCTCAAAAGCCGTGTCCAGAGGTGGTCCGTAAAACTAGTGGACACTTTATATTCATGTATTCATAAACAAACAGAAGGCAAAACAAACTTGAATATTCATTTGTAAACGAACAGGTCGGAAAGGAGGGCCTCCCGGGAATGCGTGGTATGAGTTCAACACACCTTGGTAACGTATCGGAGATGTGTTTATACTCTTCCTGCAAGCTGGCCCGGCAAAAACAACGTTGGTCGACGTGTCTAACACCGCATCGAACTGAATCAGACTTCACGGGTATATTGAAAAATTCCGTGTTAGTCGAGAACAAGAACAGAAAAGACTTTATTAACTCGACGTTCGAGCTCGCCTTCAACTTGTCCAGTTTATCAACTGCGTTCTTGCAATACGTACACTTTTGTATTAGTCTTTTTTTTTTCAAATAACAAAAGACATGTTTTACATACGACCGATCATGTGCTCTGCAGTACAAGCAGTGTTGTTGGTTGTGACTACGTACTTGCAAATGTTATACACCGCGGTATTTTGCTTTGAATTTTTCAATTGATCCCATGTGCTAAGTTAAAACACAAACAAGAAGGTCGAGTGTTCTCTCTGCAAATCAAGAAGTATTTCGAACACGAACGATTCAGATATCTTGACCTCAACATTACTAGCTACGCAGCTCGAAAGTTATGCTCGGAAACAGGACGGGAACATTAGTCAAAGCCGGATTTTGCATGGAAAGCATGCAATGTACTGCATACTGCTTATGCTCCCTTGGGTCTGAGACTCTCGCCCTCTCGGCCATAAACGTCATTGAGCTGCCAAGAATATGATAGTGCAGTCGCGTGAATCTGTGTATATTTTGATACATTATTTTATCAATCCTTATACTCAACTACCTAACGCTTCAAACAAGGGTCATGTCAGGTTCTTAGGACATTCTCCAAAAGACATATAATCGATTAGTGTCGCGGAATGATTTTCACCAGGTTTGAGAACTAATAAATAACTGGTCGTCAGTGTGTCTTCGCATATATCAAATCGACAAGTGTATTACTAACTTCGAGGGATCACATCCTTCACTGTAAAGTTGTTTTTATACAAAACACATTTTCGAGAAAGCTGACGTACAAGGGAAAGACCCAGCGACTGAGTCCGACGGAGGCGAAAAAAAACAGTGCATTCGCATTTGTGTCCGATGTACACATCTCTGTTATTCCATTCTATCAGTCGACGAAGCCTACGTCAAATTGTAGTGAACTCCGAGCAAAGTCCCACATAACATGTAAAGGCGAGCCAGTGGCGCACTATGATGATGGATTGCATAAACTTCGAAGTCTAACATCCTTAACTGTAAAGCTGCGGTTTTTATACAAAAAACACATTTTTGGTAAAGCGAATGTGCGAGGGAAAGACGGGGAAAGACACCGTGATCGCGCGACTGAGTCCGACAGCGGCGCAAGAAGTGTTTCCCCGACAGTCAGACATATACAGTATGCTATATCATGCATTTCTAAAGCGTGTCCAAACGTTGACATAAAAAGATATGTCCAAAAGGTTTTGTATAGTTATTACATTGTTACGCAGGGTTTCACGCTGGTTCAAAAACTGACATAAAAAGATATTGTGTGCAAAAAATTCATTTTATTCAGCTGACTGATTTATCGTCTTTGCTATGGCCTAAACATCCCCATTTTCGTTCGACAAGACTGTGACATCAATATCTCCCCAACGTATAGAGCAACCTGGTTGAGTATTACTATGCTTCCAATGTGTTTTCGCAGCTTTCATCTCGTTTTGAAACGAATAAGCATATGTAAGGCATGAAAATACTTTTGCCGACTAGTCAGTTTTTATGTCACAGGCGGCGAGTTTCTTCCCGCAAACGATGACCAGCTGTAGTCAAAAACACATAGATATAGATTGTCATGTCCGTGTTTAGAAACACCGATGAGCTTGACCCTAGATTCCAAAGCATGTTGGCTAATTTGTTTACCTCTATCGATCATGTGGGCTTATAGTAAACATTTCTAAGGTTAAAGGTTTGTAGATCCGGCTTCCGGTCTGACGGACCACATCGGGACACTGACTACGCCGCTTCGATTAGCGTTCTACAGCTCAAAGAAGCAACCGACGAAGGCATAAATTGGCCTGTCCCCGTTTAAACATGTCAGAAAACTGTTGACGTTCAAAAAATTAGGAAATGTTTATTGTAAAGTAGATTTCTGTGAACACGGCTTTTGAGAGTTTCAGCCCTTTCTTCAGTTATACCTTGCTGGTGCGTTCGTTATTGACTTTGTCATATTTAATCCGGTGATAATCTGGTGAGAGCGTCCACAGATTAGTAATTTACCCTTGATTACTTTGGCTAATTAGGCACTCAAACTCATCAGATAATAGACGCAGCATGTTGATAAAACGTATACGCAAGATTGTCAAGGGCAGTGCTAAGTTAAGACCGAAACACCAAAGGTTGGTAAAATATATCTTTATTAGCAATACAACGAAAAACCTATCCACCCCTGGGGACGGACATGTAGACAGCCCCCTGTGGTTTGAACAAGGCTTATTGAAGAGATTACATGATATTGAAAAAACTAAAACTCAATTGAAAAGCTGAACAAATTTATCACAGATTTGTTACAGATAAGAAAAGTCAAGAAGAGAAAAAAAGAAATTTGTGATGACTTCTCTGACGTGTATGTGATGGTAGTCCATTTTGACGCGATGTAGGTCGTATTTGATTCAGTTTCTTTTCTCTACGCTTTAATGCGCATTTTAACCCTTGGAACTTAATGATAGTAATCAAAGGAACGAACTACCACAATTATTGGATTCGAGGGCAAGTGATTTTCCCCGGGCATTTGGAATTGGAAAGTCACATGACAAGTCCTTGAGTTTTAAAATAAACAAGATTGGAACCAATTTGGGATAATTGAATGGTGAAGTAGTGTTTATGTAATCTGCAAATGTAAGCTCATCTGCTTTTCTTTTGAAGTTGCACACTGGTTTTTTATGAGTAACTCAGATTGTAATATCGCAACATTCAGCTATAGGGCACCTAACACGTTTGAGATATTGAAAAATATAAAGATCAAATTATCGCAAATTAGTTCCAATCATGTTAATGTATTTCGAAGCCCGTAAGCTAACTTGAGTACTGACCAAAAAATATTCAAAGAGCACTAAGCACTGTTGCCGTCTGTCTTTAGGCGAACTTTTCGATAACTTAACCTTTAATTTTTGAGGTGAAAAAAGTCCCGACTTACACAGATCTTTTGAGTTTATCAGTGTCTTGTCCATTTTTTGGGATAGGAATACATCAAATGCTTGTCGATGTTTTTACGGTAAGTACATGGTTTTTTATTACTTTTCTATGTCGGGGCACTGCGGTCACCATTTACGTAAGCTTAATATGTTGTTGGGAAATGATCTACTCAAAGCATTTCTGTTTTTCAGACGGTACATGTATGATGTAGATATAGAGACATGGACCTTACGTTTTGCAGTCTATCTTCCGACCTGATATTGAATGTATTTTATGCATTTGCAAACGGACCAATTTGTTTTCGATATCAGGAAAATTTGTTGATTTTTGTTGCCTTGCTATTAAAGTCACTTTCTCTAAATGTTACATCGTCGTATCGTCCTTTTATCGGGCTAAAGCTATTTTAGCGATGAATGTATCGATAAATGTATCGATACTTTAACAGCGATTTTCCCCAGGCCCGTTCCCAAAACAGTCATATTATCCGAGCATCGTTGTATACCACCGATGTATATGTCACAACATGTACATCCGCTTTATTTAATTCCTGAGCGGAAAGTTTTTAACCCCAAATTTCATTTCTTTAAAAATATTTAACATTACGACCTTCGTCGTACTATCTGCATACTGTGATTGGAGGTGCGCACTGAATAAAATCGCTCTTTTGTTGATCATCCCTTGCTCGTTCTGCTAGTTCTCCATTAAACTTAGAGGCAAAGAGAGTTTGCTTCGGGCAGGTTTCTTGCTCTGGTGTAAAAAATTTGCCCCCCACTAACGTTGGATATTCGGCAAAAATCCCCATGACTTCGCGATCGCACCAACGCCTGACATATGCTTTTTCGCTGTTTTATAGTGAGGTGGCCAAACCTATCATCGTGAGAACTGTACTATCAACAACCGTGCCTAGACTGGACTGAGGGAGAATTCACAATGTTAGCTATGAAGAGATGTAAGGCAACGATACGCTTAGGAAAAGTGACGAACTACGAGTAAAGTTTGAGGAAATCAACTCTGACCATAGCTAAAAAAAGCAACTTGATAGTATATACCCTATTGCAAAACTACCGGGTTTCGCTGATTTATCACAGTTATCTTCGATCCGTCTTGTTTTCGTGACATTTATTTATACCGAAACTCGGATGGGAGAGTGGTCGAAGTTTCTTTTGCCTTTGGGTAATTTTATCAGTGACGCAATCCTTCATGTTTTGTTTTGTTTTTGTTCTTTTGCTTTGTTTGGCGAAAACAGTGTGTTCTGACCGGCACTTGCGTGATCGAATGGTGTACATATTTGCACTATTATATACTTGAGGCCTTTTACCGTACAAATGTAAGTGGATGTTATGAGCATTTCTCATTGGGATTGGAGTGAATTATAAGTCACATGCTTGTCAACGCCTTTTAGTATTTGCAAGTACATGGTTTGTGTTATTTTCTATGCCGGGACACCTTGGCGCTACTATTCATTTATAATATCATATCTTACTGGAAAGAAGTGAGTGAAATTCCCCCATTATATTCCCCCGCTCAAAACTCCCGCGTGACAATAATTTGCTTGTGGAAATGTTTTACTGAACAAGTTCTTTTATTTTAGCGATCAGACGATAAGGACAATATTTCGAAATCTCAACTTAGATTTCTCGATAACATGTTTGTTCAATTTTTTCGAACGGATCCTTCGACATAATGTGACTCGACGAACAGGTGATTTAGTATAGAAATTGAAGGTTAAGCTTATGAGTTTGAAAATCAGTCCTGTTGTACAAAGAAGTGAATTGTATGCGAAAAATGACACGAATTCCGCATGTTTTATAGGGGAAAAAATCCAGAGAAATCTTCCAAAATTCACAACTACACCGAAAAGGGTCATACATTCAAGTTGTAAATTATGCTAAGGCCACTGCCCTGTCGTCAGATGAACGCGTAATTGCGTGAACATAACCCGCGTACGCATGAACGAAGTTCATGTCTTGCAGTCACGCAACGCCGACGCGATGTACCTTTCATATACTTCTGGCAGAGAGGTGAAGCGAACGGTATGCGTACATGGTATGTCATTCAACAACCACATACACCAAGACAATGTATGTCCACTATTACTGGTGTACAACCTGATACAGAAAACTTAAATTTCGTTGTGAATTGCCGAAAGCCCACCTTCAATCATCACTTTACCGTACATCAACAGTGGAAGCGCGGGATTGCTTGCAAACACGCGAGGTCGTGTCCCTGAGGAGAATCAACGCGCTTGATATTAACAAATTCGACAAGGTGTAAGCAGTTGTTTTTCTTTTGCTTGATCTAAACGAGCCGTAGCGCCACTTGTTAAACTTATAGTACAGTGGTGTATGTCAAAATGACCGCGGTGTTAAATATGCACGCAAAATATAAAATCTGTTCATTGTACTTTTGTCATCTGTATACAGTTCACCACTACCATGCCAGATCTCCCACAAAGATGCGACTTTCGCATTTTTAAATATTGGATATTTACCATCTAGTGTCGAAGGTTGACATATCGGAGATTTAACCACCCTACAGATATTTTCAAACCCGACTTCCTGGGACTTCTCTAACTTCAGTATTGGACATAAGCTTACCAGATTTTGTCAAATCGCGGGTTTATATCCGATAATAAATCGAGGATTTTCACCACTTTGCAGATCTTGTCAAACCCGACTTCCAAGGACTGACTGTAACTTCGATACTAGATGATACTAGATTCTGTCAAATCGCGGGTAAATATCCTATATATATCTGAGATTTCACCACTTTACAGGTCTTGTCAAACCTGACTTCCAAAAACATCGACACTATCTAGACGATACCAGATTTTGTCGAATCGAGGGTAAATATCCGATATATAGATCCTCACCGCCTTACAGAAGTTATCAAACCCGACTCCCAAGGACTGATTCTAAGTTTGTATGATACTAGACGATACCAGATTTTGTCGAATCGCGGGTAAAAATCCTACATCGGAGATTTCACCATCTTGCAGATCTATCCAAACCAATTTAACTTCGATATTGTACAGTCCAGAAGCCGTAAATATCGGATATTATATAAAAGTGCAATGTTGCAGTGTGTCCTTCAGATCTCAGCATTACTGGTGCATAACATTTCTGACTTGTTTTTGTCATGTCGGGAGCTAGTTCTTATCATAAACAGTAGAGAATCTCTACTGTCTGTGTTCTTATGAGGTAAAAAAAACCCAACAAAATGAGAAACCGCATCTCTGCATTACTTTTGCGGGACACCTAGGATGATAAGCTAACTTACAGTTGTTTGGCCAAAGCGTTCCCTTTTGCCCAGATTCAGACATATTAGCTACGGGCAAGTGTTTTTGATTTCAGGTAAATTAAAAAAGAAAAAATGTCTGTTTACATATTTGCAAGTTGCAAAAGCCTGGCGTAAGAGGCAGCAAGCCCCTATCTATCGGCGATTTCACAGAGCCAGCGTGCGCGAGACAAAACAACTCACTCTATTATCAACTATTGTGTCGACATTAGAGTCCCGAAGATAGGTCATTCTAGCATCGTCTACCCGGTAGTATCGATATTAGCTTCCAAAATCGCTCGTAAAATCGATTGGTATGTATGACAGATATATGTGGAACGTCAAACTTTGAAACCAGTCAGTAGATTTCTCTAGTGAATTGTGTAAAGTCAAACCTTTCTTCACTAAGTTGTTTTGAGCCTGGCATACACTTGGTCGATTTACGTCACAGGTCAAACAAAAAGTGAATTTGCGCATGCGCAGAGTGAACGTGCTCGACCATCTGGGGGCCACTCTGCCGATGTCGCGGCCCGCAATCTCTCACGATGTTTTTCACCAGATATCGCGAAACAAAAAAGAGCCAAAACAATCTCGATAAGTCGTCTACATAGCATTCACCAAATAAGCTTTTATCATGGACAGTAGTAGCTCTACGTGGCAGGGCTGAACGCCAGTAACACAGCTCTGCCTGGCAGAGTTATTAGATGTAGCTTCTACCGGCTATGTTTTTCATTCATAGACTCGTAACAGGTCAAGCCCTTCCTGTGTATACTCTACGCATTACCACTCATTGATAGAAAATAAACTGACCTTGGAAATCGTAATCTCAAGTCTTGATCTCTGTCTGAATGTACGGATTATGTAACCTGCAAGTGTATGCAACCCGAGCATGCCCGGAGTGCCTGTCAAACTCGATTCGTGGACGCAAAGTGATGTCATATATGCATTCAGTCCATAGAGGTATAGATAGACGGATTTACCACCATGGTCAGTCTTACTTGGCTTTTCTACTCGTCTTTCCGAAACGAATTTCAAACAAAAAAAACGCTCTTGAACGCTGTGGCCAGTCACAGTCCCTCTAGAGGGACTGTGAACCAGTAAATAAAATTTTTGATATGGGTCACTTTGCAACTAAAATGCTAAGCATTTTTTTCGATGCCGAATTCAAATTGCTGCTCTGTGAGCTCCAGGGATAATACTTTAGCTCTCGTGATGTAAAGTTTGTTTATTAGTATTGGGTCACCTCGCGGCGACGTAATCATGACTATTTTATGACGTAACACTGTCAAAGGAGGTGGAAAGAGAGCGTCCGAAGCTGGTCACAAGAGAAATTGCAAAGACAACTAGACTATTGCAGCGTACCGATACAGATACCCATCGACGTGTAGTTTCAACACTGACCGCACCGCCGTCGATATGTTTAGACTCGAGACAGGAAATTTTTAATCGAAATATATAGCCCAATTTACATTGAACCAGAAAAAAACAGTTGCTTGCTTGATATGGATAACTTGCGGTAGAACATCAAAACATCGGTACATGAAGTTTGCCTGGCGATGTAAAGATCGGGCAGAACGTCCATGCAGCCGACACGAACACGAACTGTCTGATAGCGCGGCTATCAAATACTATGAAAAATAGGAAAGAATGAGCTACAAAATCACTATCAGTTTTAATTTGCAGGCAGAATAAGTCTGTGACTTGGTATAAAATACGCAGGGGGGGGGGGACGGCGGCAAGGTTTATAAATGTACACACACAGCGATATGCTGTCAAGGAATATCCCTCCATGCATTGTCAATAATGGGTCGGAAATAAAAAGGCGAAGGTAAAATCAAAGAACGTTGAAAATCTTGCAAGCCAAGAATGAAAACTATCGGTTTGAGTGCTCAATAATGTCGCTTCTCGCATTTTCATGGCTGACTAAAAAACTATATAGGCGATGTAATCACAGTTTGCGACCCGGCGTTTTCGTGCTGCAGCATAATGCAGGCCACGGTCTCTCAACGGGCGTATTTCAGTTCTATTTCATATCATGTGATCACCTGTGCAACCATATTATACAGTTATTATGCCAAGTGGTTGATCTTTAAAGTAATTCCCATATGGTGATTTACTTGCAATGTACAGTACGGCATTCTTGCCAGGATAAGGTTCGCCACTTTTTCCTCTAAAAGGAAATTGAAAGAGCTCGGAGAAATGCGCTGACGGGTTACGTCGTATCAGCAGTGCAGTGTGATACAAAATGACAGCTCTTGAAACATAAGCAGCTGCTACTAAATTTATGAACGGGTAAAAACATGCGGTGCTCACATGCCGACCCTAACCTATTCAAAGCCAAACACAGGAATGAAATATGAAAAAGGAAATTTGGCGAAAATTCAAATCAACGAGAACTTCCGTGGGATACATCAGTATTCGTGTAACATTCTGCAAGCAAGAACATGGAACTCATGAAGATTTGTAGACGTATTTGGTAAAGACAACCGAAATACGGAGTCTCTCCTAATGAAAATCTCAAAAATTTAAGCCTCGGCAAGCAAGAACCAAAAATAATATCTTTGACCAAAAATGAGGGTGGCTGCCCCATCCGAAACACACAGTAATGCTGCCCGCAAGTAATACTCGCAGTACGAACCCACCGGTATACACATCCTCCGGTATACCGCTACCAATAAATGTAACCACTATCGTACTGGTATGTCTTTGCTCAGTCCAAGTGAGAGGTATCGGGCACGGAAGTTTACAGTAATTCTGAGTATACAGTGGTTTCTTTTCAGTGCACAGTTTGGTACCTTAGTTATCGCTACGAAAGTGTTTTTGCCCCAGCCGGTACTAGACAGCGAAACAGATGAGGTACGATAGGTCCGGGATTTGCTTCGTACACTGTTAGGCTGCAACCGCTAAGTCGTTCGGATTTTGCTCAAGCATCTATTAAAAGGGGGTCGCATTAATACAGGAGCAACGTCTCTTTGGTCTGTAGACATTCACCGTGTAATTCATGGGAATTACCACTACTCCAAAATGTCATTCCGGCGAGTAATACGCGCGGCTTGTATAAATTTTCCGGTAATTGTAAGTTTCCTTAGATCTGTTCTAATTGTTCCTCATGTTTTTACTCTATTCCTACATGGGACTTCGCTGTATATCAAACCACAAGCAACTGTATTCTAAAGTTTGTTCTCAGTGGCACTCTAACATATACCTGATATGCACAGCAAAGGACTCGTGCTCACACTATATTAAACCCAGGATAAGAGGGTAAACTGTCCTTTGTAATTCTACGGTCTGATTAATTCCGAGATGTAGATGGGCGGGTCTTCTGCCCTATCATGACAAATAGTATGATCTTCATCTCGGTGGTAGTGAAGTGTAAAAGATGATGTAATCATAAAATAATCAAAAAAGCAAAAATGATAGCGATAACAATATTGTAGACGTAAAATATTCACTTAGGCAGTTCTTGTAATAATGTCCCCTTCGGTATTCATTCAAGTATAGAATATAGGTCACTGCATGAGTTCAAGGTCATTGTCTTACATACATTGGACAAAGCATTGAAGCGGCCAAAGCGTGGACGTCGAGAGATATATAATACACTTATCGCAATATTTTCACCATTCAAACAGACAAAAATGATGAATACTTTTATTTTCACTATACCGAAGAAAAAAAAACAGAAAATAGAACATAACGAGGATGCCACATACACATAAAAGTGCCCGCAGAGTTCGACATGGTACCATATTACCATTTAACCCGCCCTGAATCACCCATACTAACTCGCCCAATACTCCATCTCGGCCGACATCAGTTTTCAAGAGTACCTGATAACTCATTGACGCCTGGTAACGCTGACTACAGTCTCTCTGCATGGGGTCTGCCAGACACACACATACATCTATCTATCTGCAATGTGTTCGTATATTAGACGATGTCACAGAAATATCGTTCTGTGATCATGACTTCGCACTAATAATAGCATGCAGGCATGCACCCCAATCTGTGCCTGAGGCTGTATCAAATCATAGACCACCGAGGGTCTATGATCAAATGTACACAAACAGCACCACTGAATGGACCAACAAAGACAATTTATTTATTTCGAGGTATAACGAGAATGACATTCGGAATTCGCATCTGAACGCAAGTTCGGTAACCGTACCGGCCCGGTTGGTCACGACATCCATATAATGAGGACAGTCATATTTTGACGAGCAAGGAACAAAATTCATCAAAAAATGAACAGAAACCTATAAATATTAGGAACAGATTACACATTTGGTATATTTCGACAAGGAATGCGTTATATAGATGTAGGAATTTGTCGCAAAGTTAACATTTCAGAACATTGTGTAAGCAGACCCGTGTCAGGCGGTCATTGTGGAGGTCTCCACAAGTAACTTCGAAGATCAAGTGAAGATTATATCGCGATATCAAAGTTTACTCCATATAAATAATAAGCTGATTGCTTCAAATCATTTGGCAGAGGCCTGCAGTGAGCTTGCGTACGTTCCGCATGGATGTAAGCCTACAAAATCACTGAGTGGTACCGCTAAGTTGCGTCGCTTGACAAAATGTCGACATGATCAGAGACTTTTAATGTACAGCTACAGTAGACACATTAATTCAAAATCATCAAAATGCAGCGCGATTTTTATCTAAAGAAGCACGGTCGCGTAGCGGCACACAGCCCGTTGCGTCGTGGCGATGCGTGCATAGCTGTAAACTACCTCAATATGTCGGTCAATTTATATTTGTCTTGATTATATCATGGTGAACGCGCCATCTGGATTGGTAGTATCTCTATCACTCTGTAAACACTACATTGCTAACAACACAAAACATAACATTGATGTCGTGTGATAAACGCATAAATATTTCTAGTTTAATCTGTGTTTACACCCACATTTTAGTTTGCTCAAAGTTTAATACCTACCATGTTCTGTAATCTTGAATGTACAGCTAGCTTCGGAGTCCAAACACTTGTATCAGCAGCATATTTTATTGGACTGAGCTCTATAACATGATGATTTCTTTATTGAACGTGTTCATTAAGTTTATTAACATAAATATGTGATCGTAGACTTGCTCCGAACTCCAAGTCTGTAGGCGTATACTGTGATTATCAAACATAATAAATTTAAAGGGAAAACTACGTCCAGCGAATTTCATCATTTATCCCTTCTAAAATCACCCTTGAATAAAATACAGCTCGAATTTGCCGCATACTGGCACCCCATGGGCGCGAAAGGGCTCATGGGAGGAGCGTGCGTGACGTCATCGACGATACAGACAATAGGCCAGTGTGTATATAGCTTGCTGAGGAGTAGTGTCAATATGTGTGAATTCAGGGCGTTCGTAAGACGACTATGGAGAGTTCGGACAGCGATATTTCTGACATCGAGAATGACTTTTCCCCGACTGTAAACAAAACCATACCAATTTGAACCAACATATGTAATAATGAGAAAGCAACTCTATACACACCGCTCATATCTTGTTTTTCTGGCGTTTTGAGTAGGATACTTGTGTCCATACTGTAAGTGAATATTATGTTTGGCTGTTTTATGTAAGATTTGATTATTTATGGCCGCTAGACGAACCCGTAATCTACGTGTCTCGCACCACAGTCAGTGGAGGGACTGTGCCTGTACTGTACGCCATACAGACCCTGCACTAGATTGGATAGACTAAGTGACACTGTGATCCTTCAATACTACATTTCGAATACAGAGTTTTCTTCATCAGACGCTTAAAATTCATTTTAGTTTGTGAATGGTACAGAATGATCGACTGATTTTAAGCTTATGTGTTTCCATGTAAGTCGAGCTTGGCCAGATCTTTGAGGTTGTGAAATCTCCGATATATATCGCATAATATTTATTCACGATTTACCATATCGTCTATTTTTCGAAGTTGGGGTCGAAAACTGAGGAAGTCGGGTTTAGTCAGGTTTGTAAGATGAAAATCTCCGATACATATTGGATAATTACCGGTAAATCTAGTATCGTCTATTTTTGTAAAGAAGACCAGCCAAAACTCCGATGATGTAAGATCGGTACTTTATCCAGTTTCTGATCCTGAAGTAAAATGTATTTCATGAAAATAATGTATTCAGTGAAAGGCCTTCCCTAACTCCCAACAATGTCCAATCGGCCCTCCGTCGAAGTCCCGATCGCCCTGTAAAATGTACGGTATTAAATGTAAAGAATGTATTTCGCGCAAGACCCTCCTAAACTCCCAATGATATCCGAGTAGGCCTCACGACGAAGTGCCGATAGTAAAGTGTATTTCAGGGGGATATTTAATGAAAAAATACATTAAATGTAAAAGTGCATTACTTGCATGAATAAATCTAATAATGTAAAACATGCATGATTCTTGACTACTGGTCATGGATGCTATTTTTTATGAACTAAGAGTCTCATAGATGTCGTCTCATATCTGTAAGGTGGTGAAATGTCCGATATACATCGGATATTTACCTGCGATTAGAGAAGTTTAGTGTCGACTAGTATTAGAGTTAGAGTTCGAAATCGCCGATATTTATGGGCGATTTTGCAGACCCGGGCTGTCGAGATAAGAGACGGTTTGTGTAGTTTCGTCTACGGATATTGGAGTCCCGAGATCGCAGACATTTATCTGGTTAAAACTGGTGATTTTCGACTGACTCAGCTTGTCGAGATAAGAGCAACATTGTGTAGTAATGTATCGTCTTGTAACGATACATACACTTTTTCCTAATATCGTTACTAACGAGTTTTCTTTTGTCAAACACAGTGCAATGTTTAATTCAGTGATATCTTCCAATAAAGTGACAAAAATTATGAAAATTTCCATGACAGAATGCCGTTGTTTTAGAAAGCCGGGATCAATACTACCGTACATCGGACATAGTTTGAATGTAACCTTATGAAAGACATACCTGTCCAGTTTTGAAGGAAGCTAAAGCTTAAAAGAAGAGTATTTAAAAGTTTTTTTATATAAACTGCCGACGATCGGACAATGTAAGAATTCAAACTACGGTAAGAGATAGCTGTGTAATCTTGAGACAAAATAACGGACAAAACAAGAGTATTTAACGAGGTTTTTATGTAAACAATCATACGGTATTTAATTCACTGTTAACTTTGAGTCCCGCGAGCAAACAATATGTAAATGTTGATATTGTACTGTCGTTGTATTATAAGGTCGCATTCTAAACTGCCGACGATCGGACAATAAGACTTCAAACTACGGGAGGAGATATCTGTGTAATTTTGAGACAAAATAACGGACAAAACAACAGTTTTTAACGAGGTTGTTATGTTGACAATCATACAGTATTTAATTCAGTGTTCACTTTGAGTCCCGCGAGGAAACAAAGTGTAAACTTTGATACCTTACTGTCGTTGTATTACAAGGTCGGAATATAAACTGCCGACGATCGGACAATGTAAGAATTCAAGCTACGGGAAGAGATATCTGTGTAATTTTGAGACAAAATAACAAACAAAAGATGAGTATTTAACGAGGTTTTTATGAAAACAATCATACAGTATTTAATTCTGTGTTCATTTCGAGTCCCGCGAGGAGACAAAGTGTAATTTTGATACCGTGCTGTGGATGTTTACAAGGTCGGATATTAAACTGCCGACGATGGGACAATATAAGAATTCAAGCCACGGTAGAGATATCTGTGTAATTTTGAGACAAAATAACGGACAAAACAACAGTATTTAACGAGATTTTTATGTAGACAATCAAACAGTATTTGTTTTTCCATTTTGATTATGAGTCCCGCGAGGAAACAATATGTTAATGTTGATACCGTACTGTCATTGTATTACAAGGTCGGATTCTAAACTGCCGACGATCGGACAATGTAAGAATTCAAACTACGGGAGGAGATATCTGTGTACTTTTGAGACAAAATAACGAACAAAACAACAGTATTTAACGAGGTTTTTATGTTGACAATCATACAGTATTTAATTCAGTGTTAACTTTCAGTCCCGCGAGGAAACAAAGTGTAATATTTGATACCGTACTGTCATTGTATTACGGTATAAGGTCTGAATATAAACTGCGACGATCGGAATCTGACAATGTAAGAATTCAAGCGACGGGAGGAGATATCTGTGTAATTTTGGACAAAATAACGGACAAAACAACAGTTTTTAACGAGGTTGTTATGTTGACAATCATATTTAATCAGTATTTAATTCAGTGTTCACTTTGAGTCCCGCGAGGAAACAAGGTGTAAACTTTGATACCTTACTGTCGTTGTATTACAAGGTCGGAAAATAAACTGCCGACGATCGGACAATGAAAGAATTCACGCTACGGGAAGAGATATCTGTGTAATTTAGAGACAAAATAACAAACAAAAGATGAGTATTTAACAACGTTTTTATGAAAACAATCATACATTATTTAAAGCTGTGTTCATTTCGAGTCCCGCGAGGAGACAAAGTGTAATTTTTGATACCGTGCTGTGGATGTTTTACAAGGTCGGATTCTAAACTGCCGACGATGGGACAATATAAGAATTCAAGCCACGGTAGAGATATCTGTGTAATTTTGAGACAAAATAACGGACAAAACAACAGTATTTAACGAGATTTTTATGTTGACAATCAAACAGTATTTGTTTTTCTATGTTTCATTATGAGTCCCGCGAGGAAACAATATGTAGATGTTGATACCGTACTGTCGTTGTATTACAAGGTCGCATTCTAAACTGCCGACGATCTGACAATGTAAGAATTCAAGCTACGGGAAGAGATATCTGTGTAATTTTGAGACAAAATAACAAACAAAAGATGAGTATTTAACGAGGTTTTTATGTAAACAATCATACAGTATTTAATTTTTCTGTTCATTTCGAGTCCCGCGAGGAAACAAAGTGTAAATGTTGATACCGTACTGTCATTGTATTATAAGGTCGGATTCTAAACTGCGAACGATCGGTCAATGTAAGAATTCAAACTACGGGAGGAGATATCTGTGTACTTTTGAGACAAAATAACGGACAAAATAAGAGTATTTAACGAGGTCTTTGTGTAAACAATCATAGAGTATTTAATTCACTGTTCACTTTGAGTCCCGCGATGAAACAATGTGTAAATTTTGATACCTTACTGTCTTTGTTTGACAAGGTCGGATTCTAAACTGCCGACGATCGGACAATGTAAGAATTCAAGCTACGGGAGGAGATATCTGTGTACTTTTGAGACAAAATAATGGACAAAATAGGAGTATTAAACGAGGTTTTTGTGTAAACAATCATAGAGTATTTAAAGCTGTGTTAATTTCGAGTCCCGCGAGGAGACAAAGTGTAATTTTTGATACCGTACTGTGGATATTTTACAAGGTCGAATTCTAAACAGCCGACGATCGGACAATGTAAGAATTCAAACTACGGGAGGAGATACCTGTGTATTTTTGAGACAAAATAACGGACAAAACAACAGTATTAAACTAGGTCGTTATGTTGACAATCAAACAGTATTTGTTTTTCTGTTTTCATTATGAGTCCCGCGAGGAAACAACATGTAAATGTTGATACCGTACTGTCGTTGTATTATAAGGTCGCATTCTAAACTGCCGACGATCGGACAATGTAAGAATTCAAACTACGGGAAGAGATATCTGTGTAATTTTGAGTAAAAATAACAGACAAAAGATGAGTATTTAACGAGGTTTTTATGAAAACAATCATACAGTATTTAATTCTGTGTTCATTTCGAGTCCCGCGAGGAAACAACATGTAAATGTTGATACCGTACTGTTGTTGTAAGGTCGCATTCTAAACTGCCGACGATCTGACAATGTAAGAATTCAAACTACAGGAGGAGATATCTGTGTAATTTTGAGACAAAATAACGGACAAAACAACAGTATTTAACGAGATTTTTATGTTGACAATCAAACAGTTTTTGTTTTTCTATTTTCATTATGAGTCCCGCGAGGAAACAACATGTAAATGTTGATACCGTACTGTTGTTGTAAGGTCGCATTCTAAACTGCCGACGATCGGACAATGTAAGAATTCAAACTACAGGAGGAGATATCTGTGTAATTTTGAGTTGAAATAAAGGACAAAACAACAGTTTTTAACGAGGTTGTTATGTTGACAATCATACAGTATTTAATTCAGTGTTCACTTTGAGTCCCGCGAGGAAACAAAGTGTAAACTTTGATACCTTACTGTCGTTGTATTACAAGGTCGGAATATAAACTGCCGACGATCGCACAATGAAAGAATTCAAGCTACGGGAAGAGATATCTGTGTAATTTTGAGACAAAAACAAACAAAAGATGAGTATTTAACGAGGTTTTTATGAAAACAATCATACAGTATTTAATTCTGTGTTCATTTCGAGTCCCGCGAGGAGACAAAGTGTAATTTTTGATACCGTACTGTGGATGTTTTACAAGGTCGGATATTAAACTGCCGACGATCAGACAATATAAGAATTCAAGCCACGGTAGAGATATCTGTGTAATTTTGAGACAAAATAACGGACAAAACAACAGTATTTAACGAGATTTTTATGTTGACAATCAAACAGTTTTTGTTTTTCTATTTTCATTATGAGTCCCGCGAGGAAACAACATGTAAATGTTGATACCGTACTGTTGTTGTAAGGTCGCATTCTAAACTGCCGACGATCGGACAATGTAAGAATTCAAACTACGGGAGGAGATATCTGTGTAATTTTGAGACAAAATAACAAACAAAAGATGAGTATTTAACGAGGTTTTTATGAAAACAATCATACAGTATTTAATTCTGTGTTCATTTCGAGTCCCGCGAGGAGACAAAGTGTAATTTTTGATACCGTACTGTGGATGTTTTACAAGGTCGGATATTAAACTGCCGACGATCGGACAATATAAGAATTCAAGCCACGGTAGAGATATCTGTGTAATTTTGAGACAAAATAACGGACAAAACAACAGTATTTAACGAGATTTTTATGTTGACAATCAAACAGTTTTTGTTTTTCTATTTTCATTAAGAGTCCCGCGAGGAAACAACATGTAAATGTTGATACCGTACTGTTGTTGTAAGGTCGCATTCTAAACTGCCGACGATCTGACAATGTAAGAATTCAAACTACAGGAGGAGATATCTGTGTAATTTTGAGTTGAAATAAAGGACAAAACAACAGTTTTGAACGACTAGGTTGTTATGTTGACAATCATACAGTATTTAATTCAGTGTTCACTTTGAGTCCCGCGAGGAAACAAAGTGTAAACTTTGATACCTTACTGTCGTTGTATTACAAGGTCGGAATATAAACTGCCGACGATCGGACAATGTAAGAATTCAAGCTACGGGAAGAGATATCTGTGTAATTTTGAGACAAAATAACAAACAAAAGATGAGTATTTAACGAGGTTTTTATGAAAACAATCATACAGTATTTAATTCTGTGTTCATTTCGAGTCCCGCGAGGAGACAAAGTGTAATTTTTGATACCGTACTGTGGATGTTTTACAAGGTCGGATATTAAACTGCCGACGATCTGACAATGTAAGAATTCAAACTACAGGAGGAGATATCTGTGTAATTTTGAGACAAAATAACGGACAAAACAACAGTATTTAACGAGATTTTTATGTTGACAATCAAACAGTTTTTGTTTTTCTATTTTCATTATGAGTCCCGCGAGGAAACAACATGTAAATGTTGATACCGTACTGTTGTTGTAAGGTCGCATTCTAAACTGCCGACGATCTGACAATGTAAGAATTCAAACTACAGGAGGAGATATCTGTGTAATTTTGAGACAAAATATCGAACAAAACAACAGTTTTTAACGAGGTTGTTATGTTGACAATCATACAGTATTTAATTCAGTGTTCACTTTGAGTCCCGCGAGGAAACAAAGTGTAAACTTTGATACCTTACTGTCGTTGTATTACAAGGTCGGAATATAAACTGCCGACGATCGGACAATGTAAGAATTCAAGCTACGGGAAGAGATATCTGTGTAATTTTGAGACAAAATAACAAACAAAAGATGAGTATTAACGAGGTTTTTATGAAAACAATCATACAGTATTAATTCTGTGTTCATTTCGAGTCCCGCGAGGAGACAAAGTGTAATTTTTGATACCGTACTGTGGATGTTTTACAAGGTCGGATATTAAACTGCCGACGATCGGACAATGTAAGAATTCAAACTACAGGAGGAGATATCTGTGTAATTTTGAGACAAAATAACAGACAAAACAACAGTATTTAGGGATTTTTATGTTGACAATCAAACAGTTTTTTGTTTTCTATTTCATTATGAGTCCCGCGCGAGGAAACAACATGTAAATGTTGATACCGTACTGTTGTTGTAAGGTCGCATTCTAAACTGCCGACGATCTGACAATGTAAGAATTCAAACTACAGGAGGAGATATCTGTGTAATTTTGAGACAAAATATCGAACAAAACAACAGTTTTTAACGAGGTTGTTATGTTGACAATCATACAGTATTTAATTCAGTGTTCACTTTGAGTCCCGCGAGGAAACAAAGTGTAAACTTTGATACCTTACTGTCGTTGTATTACAAGGTCGGAATATAAACTGCCGACGATCGGAAAATGTAAGAATTCAAGCGACGGGAAGAGATATCTGTGTAATTTTGAGACAAAATAACAAACAAAAGATGAGTATTTAACGAGGTTTTTATGTAAACAATCATACAGTATTTAATTCAGTGTTCATTTCGAGTCCTTGAGGAAACAGTGTGTAATTGTGATACCGTACTGTCCATGTTTTACAATGTCGGATTCTAAACTGCCGACGATCGGACAATATAAGAATTCAAGCCACGGTAGAGATATCTGTGTAATTTTGAGGCAAAATAACGGACAAAAGATGAGTATATAACGAGGTTTTTATGTTGACAATCATACAGTATTTATTTTTCTGTTTTCATTATGAGTCCCGCGAGGAAACAATATGTAAATTTTGATACTGCACTGTCGTTGTATTACAAGGTCGCATTCTAAACTGCCGACGATCGGACAATATAAGAATTCAAACTACGGGAGGAGATATCTGTGTACTTTTGAGACAAAATAACGGACTAAACAAGTTTTTAACGAGATTTTTATGTAAACAATCATACAGTATTTAATTCAGTGTTCACTTTGAGTCCCGCGAGGAAAGAATATGAAAACTTTGATAACTTACTGTCCTTGTATTACATGTTCGGAATATAAACTGCCGACGATCGGACAATGTAAGTATTCAAGCTACGGGAAGAGATATCTGTGTAATTTTGAGACAAAATAACAAACAAAAGATGAGCATTTTACGACTTTTATATAAACAAGCATACCGTATTTAATTCAGTGTTCACGAAATGTAGAACCACACTGCATGCACCAAATGAACACAGGGACTGACGTTTACGAGCCTAGCTACCCACCGTTGGTGGCGCACCACAACTGGACGTGCGGGTATATCTCCCTCGGCAATAAAACACGTGCGTGTTAAAAGTACTGCGTGTGACACTACCGCACTCGCGTGTATCATTACACGTTACACGCATTTCACACCTTAAAAACTTGCGAGTACATGGAAAGAAACTTTGGTCGGTAGGGTATGTAGGTACATCAGTTTTACACTAATCATCCTGAATTATACACAACATGCATGTGACAGCAATCCTCATTCTTAAACTGTGCAGGACATTGGTTGTTGCCAATCTACATTGTATTACATATGACATGAGCAAGAAGGAAAAAGTATGGTTTAGATGTCTAGGTTAGAGAAACATGCATATAGCGGAGAGAAAAATAAATTTATTGGTCCTTTACACAAGAATTCTTGGATATGTGACACACAAATAAACTAACTTTTTGTAAAGAGAAATTATTATCTTCCATGATTTGTCCATGATTATCTTCCATGAGTTTATTATTATTACTATGTTAGGGAACAGGTGTGTATATCCATGCAGAAGAGGAAGCAGGATAAATCCAAAACCGACTATAAGGCAGCATTTTACCATTCAAAGAAAGGAACCAACCACCAGGGACAGTTGTCTCAAGATGAAGACAGTGGGATTGCACCTCCATTTGGTAGAGGATTTCCTATTAGTCAGTATGGTGGAGAGACGTGCACCCTTACACTGCTCAGCACACAGATTTGTGTATGTTAGGATCAGAGGCTCCTAAACCATAGCACCTACCACAGATAAAGAGTGGCCAACTTAACAGACAAAACCTCAATACTAAGCATCATCAAATACAGCTAGTACAGAACTGTTGAAGGTATATAATTATATACCTGGATATATAATTATATAATTATATATCCAGCTCATAGAGAGGAAAAATTCAACTTTCAGAGCACTGAGAAAAGACAATTATTATTTCATGCCTCCCCTCAGTATCATGGTGATCTCTGTAGTATAGTAACGGACCTGTAGCTAGTTGTCACTTGTGATGATTGTTTATAAACATTCCATTATAACTTCTTTTTCTGCTCCAGAGGGTGTACATGTCAATCAGGACCCAGATTTACATATACTTGTCAATAACATTGCAATGTGCACATGTATGATACACTTTGTTTCCCAATGAGCTTCCAGAAGAAGAACAAAAAACTGGAGTTGATATCAAAAGAAATTGTGAAAAATTCATCAAAAAATTACAGCAACTGGAGCCCAAATTTCATGGGGAGCTGTCATTATTTACGGAGTACAGGTCGGAGAGGAGATGTTGGAGGAATTTCGTCGGAAACTCTAAATTTTGAGTACCCCCCAAACCATGATGAATTTGAGTAACCCCCCCCTCCCTTACATGGAAATTTGACTGACCCCCACACTCAATTTTGAAAAGTTAAATTTCAATACATGTATTTCTACAATTTACATAAATACAGCAAGAGGAAAGACCATTCAAATCCTTGTGTACCCTGCGAGATAATCATTGGTTATCTCATGACGGTTGAACAAGGTGAAACCAACAAAATGAAATTCAAAGTCACAACAAAACATAGATGTCAAAGGTTGCACTATAACCAGTATACAACCACATACAGTTTTGTTGTATGTATGGGTATCATAACAGGGTCCTCACTAGGATATCCGACAGGGTAGACTTTGAAAGTACAGATTGAAGAACATGCAGGGCTGATGGGGAAAGTGTCCGCTTGGCTTGCTCCCCTCCCTTGCATGGAAAAGTTTGAGAAATTGTAGTGTGCATTGGTGCAGTTTGGTGTAATCTAAGAGGTATTTTCAATGTGTAATTTTACTGAGTAAAAATTTGTAGAAATTGATGTGTGAAGTAGGCAATCTGAGAGGTGTTTCAATACATTTGCACCAAAAATTGAATAACCCCCCCTTCTTTCTCTCAACATTTTGAATAACCCCCCTTATAGCTTTCAATATTTTGGGTGACCCCTTCACATTCATCTGACCCCCAGGCTGTAACTAATGATGGCTCCCTAGGAGATATATCTTCAAGCTTGTGCGATATGGATTTCAGGCAATGTCAACTTGTGGACAAAAGGATACAGAGAATGTTGCAGATTATTGCAAATGGGACTAACTTATGAATACAGCACACCAAGTCACATTCCATTATCAAGAAAAAAGCTCAAAACTACATCTGAAGTTGGCTTTGGAGATAAAAACTATTGCTTGCAATCATCGACCCTCATTACTCGCAACGCGCTATGCCAGAGCAAAGTGTACATATTCAGAACATCAGTTTGATCGTTCATGAGATTCAATGTTAAGTACCAAGTATTGTTGTTGGGGACCGCTTGGCAAATAA